>NW_027632502.1:0-112331 GCF_902686455.1 Sciurus vulgaris | reverse complement strand
AAATTAAAAGGGTTAGGGATGTATCTTAGTGGCAGAATGCCCCAGTACCACAAAAATAAGTCTAAATTTGGCTAACTACTTGTTTTTAATGGAAGAAAATGAGAATATCCAAAGTGTGTGTCCGAATCACCATAGTTAAAATATGGAGGATCTTCTAAAT
Source organism: Sciurus vulgaris (assembly GCF_902686455.1). Taxonomy (NCBI): domain Eukaryota; kingdom Metazoa; phylum Chordata; class Mammalia; order Rodentia; family Sciuridae; genus Sciurus; species Sciurus vulgaris. Next base: position 112,171 of record NW_027632502.1, on the reverse strand, counting down.
CATGACAGGAAGCAGACTCTGCTGCTGCAGAAAACCACCGAAATTGGAGGGAATATCTTCAACCAGCTGTTTCCAAAAGTTGCCTGTGTGTCCCATTTTCCTCTGGCATTGTTTATGCTTGATATATGTTCTGTATTCTCATTTTCCTGAGTTACATATTTTGTAAGAAGCTGGTATACATGAGTAAAGTGTGTTCCTTTGTTCTCTGAGTAGTTCTATCAGATTATGTAATTTGAGTGTATAGTTATAGAGAACCCCATTTTATAAGGAAAAGAATTGTAAATATAGATGTTAATCTGGATCTTGCAACTGGCACTTCAAGTTAGTAAAGAAATGGGAATGAAACCCAAACTGTGTCATCTGTATTAACTGATGTCAGAATTGAATGACTGGGGTAGTCGTGGAACAAGCAGGCGGGTGCGTCAGGATGCCTATGTTGGGGAGATACACAGCAGGCAGCTATCCCACCCAGCCAGCAGGGGAAGGACAGATATCATAACTGAACAACCCGACCTGACCACCACACCAATGTTTATCACCATCACAGAGTTAGCCAGAGGCTTCTTTATAGGTTGGTGCAGAATTTTGAATTACTCCTGAGGGCATGGCCATCATGATTGGAAGGGCAACTCCCTTTCTGAGACACCTACAGGAGGCTAGAGGACCTTTGACAAGACCCAGGAGCCAAGAAGAGGAGGAATTGAGAGACTCAGTACCAACTCAGAGTCACCGGAGAATATACATCATATGAAGGCCACCACCCCTAGAAGGCCAGCTTCCTAGTGGAGCACTGCATTATCAAGTTCTTCCAAGACTTCAGGCTACTAATGCTAAAAGGTGAGTTATTGAAAATCTACAGAGACAATATAAATCAATAGAGAAAATCTGCAATATCCCAGAGTTTCATTATTAGAGGGGTAGATACCTGAACAACATGAGAAAACAAGGGAAGAAAATGTCCCCAAAAAAACCTAGATGATATAGCAATAAAATCCAATGACACCGTGGCAGAAGAAATGTCAGAAAGGGAGTTCAGGCGGAGGTTTCAAGATGGCGGCCTAGAGGGTGGCTGCATTTCATGTTGCTCCAGGACTCAGGATTCAAAAGAGGAGATATTGAGACACTTGGGACCAACTCAAAGAAGCCGGGTGACTCTCACCTGTTGGGAAGGCATCCCGGATGGGACAGTGGTCCCTGAATACAGGAAACTTTGTGAAGTAGAGCTGCCGGCGAGACACCCCTCCCCCGCTGGAGCAGCGAACTCGGACAAATGGGAGTGCCATAAGGGAGGCCGCTTGGCACAGTGCTGGGACTCGGAGCAACCACTGGGGCTCTGGCGGCTGCCCAGGGGAGGAGTGGCGAGGAGAGCTGTGTGGACTCAGGACACCGGGGCATGCCCTGAGGAGGAGGAGGAGGAACGTGGCCACGTGGATTCGGAGTGACTGCACCAGATCTACAGGCGGTTGCCAGAGGAGAAGCTGCGCAGAGAGCTGTTTGGACTCAGAATGACTGCTTCTGAACACCGGGGCCTGCCCTGAGGACGAGGAGGAGGAAGAGGAGCGCGGCCGCTTGGATTCGGAGTGCTGCACCAGAGCTACAGGTGGTTGCCAGAGGAGGGGCTGCGTGGCAAGCTGTTTGGACTCAGACCATTTCTGAACACCGGGGCCTGCCCGGAGGACTAGGAGGAGGAGGAGGAGGAGGAGTGCAGTGGGTCGTTTGGACTCGCAGTGACTGCATTAGCGCTCCAGGCGGCTGCTCAGAGGAGAAGGCGAGTGGTGAGTTGTTTGGACTTAAAGTGACAGCTCCTGAACACAGGGGGGCTGCCTGGAGGAGAAGCGTGGTGGGTCGCTTGGTCTTGAGTGGCCACACCAGAGCTCCGGGTGGTTGCCCAGAGGACCCGTGCAGCGGGTCACGTGGATTCAGAGCCACTCAGAGCGACCGCTCCTGAATATCCGGGGGCTTACCAGGAGGAGGAGTAGGAACAAGGAGGGTCATTTCGACTCGGAGTGATTGATTGCCCAGGGCTACGGGTGGTTGGTGGGAGGTGAAGGCATGCAGTGAGTTTCTTAGACTCCTAGTGACCGCACCGGAATACTGGGCGGCTGTCTGGAGGAAAGGCATGTGGCGGGTCTCTGGGTCTCAGAGCGATTGTACGGGGCCCCAAGTGGCTGCTCAGAGGAGGGGCCGCATAGCCAGGCGATAGGTGCAGAGCAGGGTCCCAGGATCTAGGAGGCTTCTTGGTGGAAGAGACGCAGAGACAGGCTTAGGGTGGAGCGAAGGTTCCAGGCCTGCGGGCAGATTCTCTGAGGAGGGGCAGCCTAAGGAGATTTATCTGCGAAGGGTGAGGCTCCCAGGCCCAGGAGGTAGGGCCGGGCCCCTGGGAACTTTGCAGAGGAAGGCAGCCCAGCCCAGGCGGTAGATGTAAATTGAGGGGAACCTCTAGGAGGGAACTGACCAGCAACACCTCCCCACCGGGTGAGTCTTCCTGCCGGGTGAGGTTTCCCCACAAGGACGGTAAAACCAGAGACTCAGGCCCAAACAGGCCTTGCCTCAGCCCGCAGCCTAGGTCCCCTTTGGATGACCATTGGTCAACAAGTGGAGGCACCTCTGCCCACTAGCAGGGATTATACCCCACCTGAAGGCCACCACTCCTAGAGAGGCAGCTTCATTGTGGAGCACCGCATTATCAACTTCTTCCAAGACTTCAGCCTAATGAAGGCTAAGAGGGGATATATATAGAAATCTTCAGGGACATTGTAAGTCAATAGAGGAAATCTGCAATATCTCAGCGGTCCACTGATTCCTGAACAATATGAGAAAACAAGGAAAGAAAATGCTGCAAACAAATCTAGATGTTACATCAATAAAACCAAATGACAGCATGGCAGAAGAAATGATAGAAAAGGAGTTCAGAATGTATATAATTAAAATGATCAGAGAGGCAAGTGATGAGATGAAAGAGCAAATGCAAGCATTGAATGATCGCACCAATCGACAGCTAAAAAGAGCAAATACAGGAAGCAAAAGATCATTTCAATAAAGAGTTAGAGATATTGAAAAAAAAAAACAAACAGAAATCCTTGACAAGAAGGAAACAATAAACCAAATTAAGAACTCCATAGAAAGCATATCCAATAGGATAGAACACCTGGAAGACAGAACCTCAGACATTGAAGACAAAATATTTAACCTTGAAAACAAAGTTGAACAAACAGAGAAGATGGTAAGAAATCATGAACAGAATCTACAAGAACTATGGGATATCATGAAAAGGCCAAATTTAAGAATTATTGGGATTGAGGAAGGCCTAGAGAAACAAACCAAAGGAATGAACAATTTATTCAATGAAATAATATCAGAAAATTTCCCAAATCTGAAGAATGAAATGGAAAATCAAGTTCAAGAGCTTATAGGACTCCAAATATACAGAATTACAACAGACCCACACCAAGGCACATTATAATGAAAATACCTAACATACAAAATAAAGACAGAATTTTAAAGGCTGTGAGAGAAAAGAACCAAATTGCATTCAGGGGGAAACCAATACGGATATCAGCAGACTTTTTAATCCAGACCCTAAAAGCTAGAAGGGCCTGGAACAACATTTTTCAAGCCCTGAAAGAAAATGGATGCAAACCAAGAATCTTATACCCAGCAGAACTTACCTTCAAATTTGACGATGAAATAAAATCCTTCCATGATAAACAAAAGCTAAAAGAATTTACAAAAAGAAAGCCAGCATTACAGAACATTCTTAGCAAAATATTCCATGAGGAAGAGATGAAAAACAAAGAAGCAAATCAGCAAAGGGAGGAATTATCCTAAAGGAATTTTCAAATAAAGGAGGAAACAAGTTGTGTCAAACAAATAAATAAATAAAATTTAAAAAATGAACCAAATGTCCGAGAAACCAAATCATATCTCTATAAGATCCCTAAATGTTAATGGCCTGAATTCATCAATCAAAAGACATAGACTGGCAGATTGGATTAAAAAGAAAGATCCAACAATATGTTGCCTGCAAGAGACTCACGCCATAGAAAAAGATACCCATAGACTAAAGGTGAAAGGATGGGGAAAAACATACCATACACATGGACTCAGCAAAAAAGCTGGAGTATCCATCCTCATTTCAGATAATGTGGACTTCAAGCCAAAGTTAGTCAGAAGGGATAAAGAAGGTCATTTCATACTGCTTAAGGGAAGCATAAATCAGCAAGATATAACAATCATAAACATCTACGCCCCAAACAGTGGCTCATCCATGCATGTCAAACAAATCCTTCTCAATTTCAGAAACCAAATAGACCATAACACAATAATACTAGGTGATTTTAACACGCCTCTCTCACCACTGGACAGGTGTTCCAGACAAAAATTGAACAAAGAAACCATAGATCTCAATAACACAATCAATAATTTAGACTTAACGGACATTTATAGAATATACCATCCAACCAAGAGCGATTACACTTTCTTCTCAGCAGCACATGGATCCTTCTCTAAAATAGACCATATAATATGCCACAAAGCTAATGTAAGCAAATACAAGAAGATAGAGACACTACCTTGTTTTCTATCAGTTCATAATGGATTGAAGTTAGAAATAAATGAAAGAGTAAAACACAGAAACTATTCCAACATTTGGAGATTAAACAATATGCTATTATATGATGAATGGATAACAGAAGATATTAGGAAGGAAATTTAAAAAATTCTTAGAGATAAATGAGAACAAAGAAACATCATATCAAAATCTCTGGGACACTATGAAAGCAGTACTTAGAGGGAAATTTATTTCATGGAGCGCATTTAATAAAAGAAGTAAAACTCAACAAATAAACGACCTAACACTACAGCTCAAAGCCCTAGAAAAAGAAGAACAGAACAGCACCAAAAGTAGTAGAAGACAGGAAATAGTTAAACTCAGAGCTGAAATGAATGAAATTGAAACAAAAGAAACAATACAAAAAATTGACAAAATAAATAGTTGGTTCTTCGAAAAAATAAACAAAATTGATAAAACTTTAGCCACACTAACAAAGAGAACACGAGAGAAAACCCAAATCACTAAAATTCGGAATGAACAAGGAAATATCACAACAGACAGGATTGAAATACAAAACATAATTAGAAGCTATTTTGAAAATCTATACTCCAACAAAATAGAATATTTCGAAGACATCAATAGGTTTCTAGAGACATATGAATTGCCTAAACTGAACGAGGAGGACATAAGCAATTTAAATAGACCAATTTCAAGTACTGAAATAGAAGAAGTCATCAAAAGCCTACCAACAAAGAAAAGTCTGGGACCAGATGGATTCTCAGCCGAGTTCTACAAAACCTTTAAAGAAGAGCTCATTCCAATACTTCTCAAAGTATTCCATAAAATAGAAGAGGAGGGAACCCTCCCAAACTCATTCTATGAAGCCAATATCACACTGATACCTAAACCAGACAGAGACTCATCAAGGAAATAAAATTTCAGACAAATATCCTTAATGAACATTGATGCAAAAATTCTCAACAAAATTTTAGCAAATCGCATACAAAAACATATTAAAGAGATAGTGCACCATGATCAAGTGGGTTTCATCCCAGGGATGCAAGGTTGGTTCAACATCAGGAAATCAATAAACGTAATTCACCATATCAATAGACTTAAAGTCAAGAATCACATGATTATTTCAATAGATGCAGAAAAAGCATTTGATAAAATACAGCACCCCTTCATGCTCAAAACATTAGAAAAAATAGGGATATTGGGAACATTCCTTAACATTGTAAAGGCCATTTATGCTAAGCCCATGGCTAATATCATTCTAAATGGTGAAAAACTGAAAGCATTCCCCCTAAAAACTGGAACAAGGCAGGGATGCCCTCTTTCACCACTTCTATTCAACATCGTTCTTGAGACTCTGGCCAGAGCAATTAGACAAACCAAAGAGATTAAAGGGATACGAATTGGGAAAGAAGAACTCAAACTATCCCTGTTCGCTGATGACATGATTATATATTTAGAGGAACCTGGAAATTCCACCAGAAAACTCTTAGAACTCGTAAGTGAATTCAGTAAAGTAGCAGGTTACAAGATCAATGCCCATAAATCCAATGCATTTTTACACATAAGTGATGAATCTTCAGAAAGAGAAATTAGGAAAACTACCCCATTCACAATAGCCTCGAAAAAAATAAAATACTTGGGAATCAATCTCACAAAAGAGGTGAAAGACCTCTACAATGAGAACTATACAACACTAAAGAAAGAAATTAAAGAACACCTTAGAAGATGGAAAGTTCTTCCATGTTCTTGGATAGGAAGCATTAATATTCTCAAAATGGCCATACTACCTAAAGTGCTATACAAATTCAATGCAATTCCAATTAAAATCCCAATGATGTACCTTAAAGAAATAGAGCAAGCAATCACGAAATTCATCTGCAAGAATAAGAAACCCAGAATAGCTTAAGCAATCCTTAGCAGAAAAAATGAAACAGGGGGTATCACAATACCAGAACTTCAACTATACTACAAAGCAATAGTAACAAAAATGGCATGGTATTGGTACCAAAATAGAAAGGTAGATCAATGGTACAGAATAGAGGACACGGACACAAACCCAAATAAATACAATTTTCTCATACTAGACAAAGGTGCCAAAAATATGCAATGGAGAAAAGATAGCCTCTTCAACAAATGGTGCTGGGAGAATTGGAAATCCATATGCAACAGATTGAAACTGAACCCATATCTATCACCATGCACGAAACTAAACTCAAAATGGATTAAGGACCTCGGAATCAGACCAGAGACCCTGCATCTTATAGAAGAAAAAGTAGGTCCAAATTTTCACCTTGTTGGTCTAGGATCAGATTTCCTTAACAGGACTCCCATAGCACAAGAAATAAAAGCTAGAATCAACCACTGGGATAGATTCAAACTAAAAAGGTTTCTCTGAGCAAAGGAAACTATCAGCAATGCGAAGAAAGAGCCTACAGAGTGGGAGAATATCTTTGCCAATCATTCTTCAGATAGAGCACTAATCTCCAGAATCTATAAAGAATTCAAAAAACTCTACTCCAAGAATTCAAATAATCCAGTCGACAAATGGGCTAAGGAAATGAATAGACACTTCACAGAAGAAGATCTACAAGCAATCAACAAACATATGGAAAAATGTTCAACATCTCTAGTAATAAGAGAAATGCAAATCAAAACCACCCTAAGATTCCATCTCACCCCAATTAGAATGGCGATTATCAAGAATACGAGCAACAACAGGTGTTGGCGAGGATGTGGGGAGAAAGGTACACTCATACATTGCTGGTGGGGCTGCAAATTAGTGCAGTCACTCTGGAAAGCAGTGTGGAGATTCCTTAGAAAACTTGGAATGGAACAACCATTTGACCCAGCTATCCCACTCCTTGGCCTATACCCAAAGGACTTAAAATCAGCATACTACAGAGATACAGCCACATCAATGTTCATAGCTGCTCAATTCACAATAGCCAGACTGTGGAACCAACCTAGATGCCCTTCAATTGATGAGTGGATAAAGAAACTGTGGTATATATATACAATTTAATATTACTCAGCCATAAAGAATGATGAAATTATGGCATTTGCAGGCAAATGGATGAAATTGGAGACTATCATGCTAAGTGAGATAAGCCAATCTCAAAAAGCCAAAGGACGAATGATATCATTAATAAGTGGAGGATGACACATAATGGGGGGGAGGGAAGGGTTAGTGTTAGGGTTAGAGTTAGGGTTAGGGAGGGAGGCAAGTATGGAGCAAGGAAGTACTGTATAGAGGGTAAAGAGGGGTGGGAGGGGTGGGGGGAAGTGAAAAAATAACAGAATGAATCAAACAACATTACTCTATGTAAATTTATGATGACACAAATGGTATGCCTTTACGACATGTACAAACAAAGAAACAACACGTATCCCATTTGTTTACAATAAAAAAAGAAAAAAAAGACATTAGAAATAAAAAAGTCAATTAATAATAAAAACAATTTTTTGCTATAAAAAAAAGAAAGGGAGTTCATAATGTACATAATTAAAATGATCAGGGAAGCAAATGAGGAGATGAAAGAGCGAATGCAGGCATTGAAGGTTGAGATGAAAGGGCAAATGCAGGCATTGGATGATCACACCAATCAACAGTTAAAAGAGCAAATATGAGAAGCAAAAGATAATTTCAATACAGAGTTAAAGATATTGAAAAAGAAACAGAAATCCTTGAAATGACTAAAACAATATACCAAATTAAAAACTCCATAGAAAGCATAACCAATAGAATAGAACACCTGGAAGACAGAATCTCAGATATTGAAGAAAAAATATTTAATCTTGAAAACAAAGTTGCCCAAACAGAGAAGATGGTAAGAAATCATGAACAGAATCTACAAGAATTTTGAGATATCATGAAAAGGCCAAATTTAAGAATTATCATGATTGAGGAAGGCTTAGAGAAACAAACCAAAGAAATGAACAATGTATTCAATGAAATAATATCAGAAAATTTCCCAAATCTGAAGAATGAAATGGAAAATCAAGTCAAGAGGCTTATAGGACTCCAATTACACAAAATTACAACACACCCACACCAAGACACATTATAAGGAAAATACCTAACACACAGTATAAAGACACAATTTTAAAGGCTGCAAGAGAAAAGAATCAAATTGCATTCAGGGGGAAACCAATAAAATATCAGCAGATTTTTCAATCCAGACCCTGATAGCAAGAAGGGCCTGGAACAACAATTTTCAAGCACTGAAAGAAAATGGATGCCAACCAAGAATCTTATACCCAGCCAAACTTACCTTCAGATTTGACAATGAAATAACATTCTTCCATGATAAACAAAAGCTAAAGGAATTTACAAAAAGAAAGCTGGCATTACAGAACATTCTCAGCAAAATATTCCATGAGGAAGAGATGAAAAACAATGATGTAAATCAGCAAAGGGAGAAACTACCCTAAAGGAACAACCAAATTAAGGAAAAATCAAATCATGTCAAAAAACAAAAATGAGCCAAATGACCGGAAATACAAATCATATCTCAATAATAAACCTGAATTTTAATGGCCTGAACTCATCAATCGAAAGACATAGACTGGAAGATTGGGTTAAAAAGAAAGATCCCACAATTTGCTGCCTGCAAGAGACTCATCTCATAGAAAGAGATATCCACAGACTAAAGGTGAAAGGATGCAAAATATGCACATGGACATAGCAAAAAAGCTGGAGTATCCATCCTCATATCATATAATGTGGAGCTCAAGCCAAAGTTAGTCAGAAGAGATAAAGAAGGACATTTGATACTGCTTACGAGAAGCATAAATCAGCAAGACATAACAATCATAAATATCTATGCCGCAAACAGTGGATCATCCATATATGTCAAACAAATTCTTCTCAATTCCAGAAATGAAATAGACCACAACACAATAATACTAGGTGATTTTACCACACCTCTGTCACCACTGGACAGATTTTCCAAACAAAAATTGAACAAAAAACCTCAGGTCTCAATAACACAATCAATAATTTAGATGTAACAGACATTTATAGAATAAAACATCCAACAAAAAGTGAATACACTTTCTTCTCAGCAGCACATGGATCCTTCTCTAAAATAGACCATATATTATTCCAGAAAGCTACTGTTAGCAAATACAAGAAGATAGAGATAATACCTTGTATTCAATCAGATCATAATGGATTGAAATTAGAAATAAATGACAATAAAAAACACAAACTACTCCAACACCTGGAGATTAAATAACATGCTATTGTATGATGAATGGATAACAAGGTATCAGGAAGGAAATTAAAAAAATTCTTAGAGTTAAATAAGAACAAAAAAACAACATATCAAAATCTCTGGGACACCCTGAAAGCAGTTCTTAGAGGAAAATTTATTTCATGGAGTGCATTCAATAAAAGTAGAAAAAATCAACAAATAAATGACCTAACACTACGGCTCAAAGACCTAGAAAAAGAAGAACAGAGCAAACACCAAAAGTAGTCAAATACAGTAAATAGTTAAAATCAGAGCTGAAAACAATAAAATTGAAAAAAAAGAAACAATTGAAAGAATTGACAAAAGAAATAGTTGGTTCTTTGAAAAAATAAACAAAATTGATAAACCCTTAGCCACACTAACAAAGAGAAGGTGAGAGAAAACCCAAATTACTAAAATTCAAAATGAACAAGGAAATATCACAACAGACACAATTGAAATACAAAATATAATTAGAAACTTTTTTGAAAATCCAACAAAATAGAAAATATCTAAGATATCAACAGGTTTCTAGAAACATGAATTACCTAAATCAAACGAGGAGGACATACACAATTTAAATAGATCAATTTCAAGTAATGAAATAGAAGTCATCAAAAACCTACCAACAAAGAAAAGTCTGGGAACAGGTGGGTTCTCAGCAGAGTTCTACAAAACCTTTAAAGAAGAGCTCATTCCAATACTTCTCAAATTATTCCATGAAATAGGAGAGGAGGGAACCCTACCAAACTCATTCTATGAATCCAATATCACCCTGATAACTAAACCAGACAGAGACACATCGAATAAAAAAATTTCAGACCAATATCCTTAATGAACATTGATTCAAAAATTCTCAACAAAATACTAGCAAATCACATATAAAAATATATTAAAAAGATTGTGTACCACAATCAAGTGGGTTTTATCCCAGGGATGCAAGGTTGGCTCAACATCCAGAAATCAATAAATGTAATTCACCATGTCAACAGACGTAAAGTCAAGAATCACATGATTATTTTGATGGATGCAGAAAAAGCATTTGATAAAATACAGCATCCCTTCGTGCTCAAAACACTAGAAAAAATAGGGACAATGGGAGCATTCCTTAACGTTGTAAAGGCCATCTATGCTAAGCCCATGGCTAATATCATTCTAAATGGTGAAAAACTGAAAGCATTCCCCTAAAAGCTGGAATATGGCAGGGATGCCCTCTTTCACCACTTCTATTCAACATTGTCCTTGAAACTCTAGTCAGAGCAATTAGACCAAGGAAATTAAAGGGATATGAATAATAAAGAAGAACTCAAACTCTCCCTATTTGCTGATGACATGTTTATATATTTAGAGGAACTGGGAAATTGCACCAAAAAACTTTTAGATCTCATAAATGAATTCAGTAAAGTAGCAGGATATAAGATCAATGTCCATAAATCCAATGCATTTTTATATATAAGTGATGAATCTTCAGAAAGAGAAGTTAGGAAAACTACCCCATTCACAATAGCTTTGAAAAAAATAAAATATTTGAGAATCAAACGAACATAAGATGTGAAAGACCTCTACAATGAGAACTACAAAACAGTAAAGAAAGAAATTAAAGAAAACGTTAGAAGATGGAAAGATCTCCCATGTTCTTGGATAGGCAGAACTAATATTGACAAAATGGCCATACTACCAAAAGTACTATACAGATTCAATGTAATTCCCATTAAAATCCCAATGATGTACCTTACAGAAATAGAGCAAGCAATCATGAAATTCATCTGGAAGAATAAGAAACCCAGAATAACTAAAGCAATCCTTAGGAAGAATGAAACAGGGGGTGTCACAATATCAGAACATCAACTATACTACAAAGCAATAGTAACAAAAATGGCATGGTATTGGTACCCAAATAGACAGGTATATCAATGGTACAGAATAGAGGACACGGACACAAACCCAAATAAATACAATTTTCTCATAATAGACAAAGGTGCCAAAAATATGCAATGGAGAAAAGATAGCCTCTTCAAAAAATGGTGCTGGGAAAACTGGAAATCCATATGCAACAGAATGAAACTAAACCCCTATCTCTCACCCTGCACAAAAATCAACTCACAATGGATCATGAACCTTGAAATCAGACCAGAGACCCTGTATCTTATAGAAGAAAAAGTAGGTCCAAATCTTCAACTTGTTGGCTTACGGTCAGACTTCCTTAACAGGACTCCCATAGCACAAGAAATAAAAGCAAGAATCAATAACTGGGACAGATTCAAACTAAATAGCTTTCTCCCAGCAAAGGAAACTATCAGCAATGTGAAGAGAGAGCCTACAGAGTGGGAGAATATATTTGCCACTCATACTTCAGATAGAGCACTAATTTCCAGAATATATAAAGAACTCAAAAAACTCTACACCAAGAATACAAATAACCCAATCAACAAATGGGCTAAGGAAATGAACAGACACTTCACAAAAGAAGATCTACAAGCAATCAACAAACATATGAAAATATGTTCACCATTTTTAGTAATAAGAAAAATGCAAATCAAAACTACCCTAATATTCCATCTCACCCCAATTAGAATGGCAATTATCAAGAATACAAGCAACAATAGGTGTTGGCGAGGATGTGGGGAATAAGGTACACTCACACATTGCTGGTGGGGCTGCAAATCAGTGCAGCCACTCTGGAAAGCAATGTGGAGATTCCTTAGAAAACTTGGAATGGAACCACCATTTGACCCAGCTATCCCACTCCTTGGCCTATACCCAAAGGACTTAAAATCAGCATACTACAGAGATACAGCCACATCAATGTTCATAGCTGCTGAATTCACAATATCCAGTTTGTGGAACCCACCTAGATGCTCTTCAATTGATGAATGGATAAAGATACTATCGTGTATATATATACAATAGATTATTACTCATCCATAAAGAATAATAAAATTATGGTATTTGCAGGCAAATGGATGCAGTTGGAGAACATGATGCTAAGTGAGATAAGCCAATCTCAAAAAAATCAAAGAATGAATGGTCTCACTGATAAGTGGATGATGACATGTACAGGTGGTATGAAGGGCAAGAATTGAGGAAGGTGTGACTCTATAGAGGGATAAAAGAGGAGTGGGGGGGAGAAAAAGAGTAACAATGAATCAAAAACTATTACCCTAGGTAAATGTATGATTACACAAATGGTATGCCTCTACTTCATATACAGAGAAAGAAGATGTATCCCACTTGTGTACAATAAAAATGAATTAAGAAAAAAAGATGGTATTTAAGGATGAATTCCAAAACATCCATTCTTTTTTTAGTCATTTCTCTGGGTATCCTCCAATATATGTGAGGTATATGTTATTAAATTTATGTTTATTAAAAAAGAAAGAAATTCAATGAAGTATTATCAAATATTATTCAGAAACGTAACTGGCATATAGTAAAGGAATAGAGCCAACACAGCAGCCTGGAGCAGAGATCTTTCCAGTAAATGGTGCTCTTGACCTGGACATCCCCATTAGCAAGGCTACCAAACACATATAAGAAGGGACTCAGAGAGAAAGGAAGGAGAAGGGGAAAGAAAACCTCTTGTAAGTCAGGGATAGGAAATTACAAAATTTGACATAGAACAGAAACCGCCAGATTCAATGTTTCCCCTTTGTTAAATCAAAACAAACAGTCATTCCTACACACATCATAGGATTCATATTTGATATGCATATCATACATGAATAAATGAGTTTGTGTGTTTGTGTGTGTGTGTGTGTACAGAAAATTCAAAAAATTTCTTCTCCAATTTTACAATCAGTGATGTTGTAGAAAAAATACTAGAAACATTCACAATTTTTCTTGAAGGTTTCTTTCATTTTCTATACCTGTTCTTCTGGGTTTGGAATAATGGTATATTTAATTTAGTTATTTTCTTGTGTTGTTCAAGACCCAGAGACATAAAGATAATAAAATTAACTAGAAAAAATCATGAAGAAATTTAAAAAAAAGAGAATTGAATGATTGGACAACTAGTTTTTGGATCATTGGTTCTGAAAATTCACACATTTGGTATTAAAAGTGGTTTCAGATTCAGGTGTGGTGGCACAGAACTGTAATCCTAGTGATTTGTAAGAATGAGGCAGGAAGATGGTAAGTTTGAGGCTAGTCTTTTTAATTTAGAGAGACCCTAAGCAATTTGGTGTGTCACTGTCTCAAAGTTAAAAAAAAAAAAAAATCAAAAGTGCTAGGAATGCAGCTCAGTGGGAGAATGCACCTGAGTTAAATCCTTAATTAAAAAAAAATAAAAAGGTTTGTTGCAGAACAGATCAGAAACTCATACTAACTCTAGGTATGTGTGTTCAATGGGGAAATTTGAGAATGTAGAAGAGGGTGTATTACCACACTATCGGGGAGGCACGTAGGGTGCAAGAATATCTCAGAATTATTTGCTTACTGATTAGTATTCACCCGTTCCCTACTTAGAAATGTGCCATGTGGGAATACAGTTTCACATTGACAGATGTTTCCAAATTTGGGAAAGTGTTTCCTGATGTGTCAGTTTCCTTATAAGCTGTGGCATTAATATTCTACCCCTTATTTTGCTTTTCCATTTTTTCTTTTGTAATATCTTTGTACCATGTAATTCAAGCTTGCCCAAATATTTAAGTGTTTTGTTATAGTTTGATAAGATTTGTATTTTATTGTTTGAAAAGCTGAGTTGTGATGATGTAATCTGAAGAAGCAAAATTTCTTTAACATAAAGTACTTGTTTTATGGTCTTTTAAAATAATGAGATGTAGACACCTTTGGAATTGCCATTCAAATAAATATGTGGGCTGTTGGCAGTTTTGGTGTGTCTCACTGATCTCAGATATCTTTTCCACATACAGATGACCACTGTCTTATGACTCTTGTTATTACTTATAATTTCACTATTTATATCTCAAGTATTATTTCTTTGGTTGTACTTGATTTGAATATTCAATAATTATTGAATTATTGCTACTGTTTTTATCCATTAAGATTATTTTCAATTTTTTTATCAGTTCTTTCCTTCAGTGTGTTGAATACATGTGCTGCTTTCTGGGTTTTATTATACCCAATTTATTCACCAATTTCAGTATTTATAACAAATTATTTCAATTGTTTTCTTGGGGGTACTGGTGAGTAAGCCCAGGGTCACTTAACCACTGATCCACATCATGAACCCTTCTTAATATTTATTTAAAGTTGGGTCTCAATGTGTTACCTAAGGCCTTGCTAACTTGCTGAGGCTGACTTTGAACTCATGATCCTCCTGTCTCAGCCTCCCAAGCCACTGGGATTACACATCACATGTGAACCACCACAACTGTGGGTTCAACTTCTTTTGATGATGTTTACAAAGTAATTCTTATTTGTCACCAAATGCTAACGTTTCACAAAGTCATTACCCATTGGGAAAAAACAATGGATTGTATATTAGTTATAATTTCTAATTTACTAGTAAATGTCAGCAAAATATATAATAATTATTAGACAATTCATGAATCATTGCATTTTATTGATAATTATTGATATTGGGAATTTTTCCCTGTGTGATATTTTATCTCATTTTCTTTTCTGTTAATATATATATTTTTAAAAAATATTGCTGCTATATAAGTTCAGCTTATGTATTTGTTTAATTTTATTCCCTTTTAGAAATCTTTTATTTTTGTTTGATGAAAATAAATGGTGAATAGTGTCTTGCCTCCTCTTACTCACACCTTACTCCCTCCTTTCTAAAATAGCCAGGTCTGACCATGATTATTTTTATCATCTAAGATCAGAAATGACTTGCTTGAACTTTGAGTGCACAATTCCATATGCACATTTTTGACTCCATGTTTAGGAGAAAAATACAGAAATACTATTCTAAAGGAAGGGAAGGCAAAGAACTGTTCCTGGTGTTAAAATCCCAGGTGAACTTCTGCCAAAATGCAGAGGCTCCTTATAAGCAGAAAACTGCCTGAAAAATATTGCAGCCAAACATTTGTTATTCTGACATCATTCAGTCAGGATCTTCAATACATTTCCTGTCACTTTGGGCCTGAGTGGGTGAGGTCTTAAATTCTATCCAATTTTACCTGCTTGGTTGTGACCATTCAGTCAGGCATGCAGTCTGAGAAAAAGGGGAGTCCTTCCAGATCTCACAGGATTTCCCCCCCACACACAATTCTTCTTCTCTATAGTCTCCTGTCTTTGTGAGACCCATATGACTTTGCTAGGGTCCATGTCACCCTGTGACATGCAGTTTCTTCAAGATCCCTAGGAATAATACTGGGGTACCAAGAATGCTAGAAAATGGAGAATGTGCTAGGCTTGGAATCCTGAGATACTGAGAAAAGGTTTTGGAAAAAGAGAGAATCAACTGTGGTGTAGCTGGGTCCTGTCTATAATCGTATCATTGAGTCTTAGTTTGCTATTGGTGTAGCTTGGCCTTGTTTCCAGTCTAGAACATAAAGTACAGGATTATCCAGCACCTGGAATGCATGAGTATTCTGTTCCAGCAAAGTATCAGCACAGTTTGTGTAGACTCATTAGGGGAGAACCCAACCTGGTGAATGGGGTTCCTGTGTAGAGAAGCTGTATTCCCAGGGGAACTCAGTTCTTTATATCTATGGCTCCCATTTATTTTTCTTTCTTTCAAAGTAAGAAAATAAGGATTTCAAAGCTGCAAATCCATTTCCTCATTCTAGTGGATCAAAGGACTGACAGAAATTTTTACATTTTAAGTTCTCTCATGAAATTTCCATCGATCAGATTTCTCTTACCAGCTCACAGAATTTTCAACTATTTTCCCCAAACCACATTTGAACCAGACACTGTAATTTAATTGTTGGTTTTCTGCATGTAATGAATGATAGTTTTGAAAATATTTTTCAGGTGGTTAATATGTTATTTGGAAGAAAAATCAGAGAATTATCACTATACTCTGCTGTAAAATATCATTTCATCTTTCCTGGGCACAGTAACTTTGTCATAATATCTTTGGAAACTAAGGAATTAAATCTTGCATGCCTTCCAATACTCAAGCAAGTTTCAGAGATGAAACTCAATTAAGCAAATTTAAGAGAGGAAACTTTTAGACAATGACTGATTCTTGAGAACTCTGCCATCTTCATTGGATAATATCATTCAATTCTGAATGGACTACTGGGGGTGGAACCATGTTGGAGAAAGCAGTTTACTGGGGTGTGAACTGCACATGTTGTTCTCCCCAGCTTCTTACTCCCTCTTTCCAGCTCTGCTTCTTTGCTGCCACAAGCCAAGAAACTTTTCTCCATGTCCCTTTTCCATGATATGTCTGCTTTGGATCCACTCTAACATGTTCTGCATCCTCTGAAATTATGAGTCAACGTAAAGTTCTCTTCCTCTATGTTGTTCTTGTCAGGCATTTTTGTCACCTAAATGAAAAATTGACTAATATGGAAACTATATAAAATTGGGTGTCCTCATTCACTATTACATTTTTTTCCTAGTATTGGATATCACAACTCCCTGGGGATGAAACATGTTGCCCAAAGGGAACCTTTCTCTTGGATTTTGTAGAGACTATCAGCCTCTGATTATCTCTTCCTAAAGACTGTCAGGAGAAATTCTGGTTGTCCTAGTGCTTACACAAATTTTCTATTATTCCTTTGGTCTACATAGGTTACCCTTTTAGACATGAAAAATTGTCCCCACAACCTCCATTTCCTAAAGATTCTGTGATGACCTATAAATTTGATACTGGCTTTGTAGGAGGAATTCAGAATTTATTCTCTATTCTGAATTTTCTCTGATTTGTGAGAGGAGAGATTTTATTCCAAAGTATAAGAATAACACAGGCTCATGAGTTTATGAGCGAACACAGTGAATAAAGCAGGAGAGTATCTCAGTGTCAGAATGTCCTGACTAAACACGGTCTAATGTGTTCATTTTAGAGTCAGCACTGTTCTTCCCCAAGTTTGTCACCTTGAAAAGATTTGTTCATTTATTTCAAACTCAGTTTTTTACTAGTTTTATAATGTGTTTTATTTGCAGGGCTTCAATGGTAAGAACAGGTATCCAATGAAGCAGGACTGAGTTGGATTTCAGGAAAAATAATTGGGCTTTTTTTACACAAATTAAAAATTTTGTTTACATTTATCCTTTTTCTGAGTGTTTATAGTAGGTTTCTCATGTCTTCTATTTTGGAAGGTGATTTCAAATAAAATTTTATGACTTAACTTTGGAAATTATACCAGGAAAAGTAAACAGGGAAAATCTCTTTCTTATGGTTATAGAAAAAATGAATACATTTCCTTAAATTTGTGTGGTGAAAGTGTTGAAATGTAGATTTAATAAAACATCACTTGTTTTCTTAAAGAATTGTGGTCATCAGTTGTAAATTCTATTATCTGAATATTGGCATTTAATACTAAATAATATGGAGTAGTATTTGGGAGATACTATATTGTCATGGAGATAGAAATGTAATGATGTTTATTTTCTTAAAATGATAGATACTTGTGCTTTTTATGTTGAGGTATGTAACATAAGTGCTTTCCACATTTGTTTACTCCTATGTAAATAAACACTGAGTTTTGCCAGGCATGGTAATACACACCTGTATTTTGAGCTACTCAGAAGGCTAACGAAAGAAATATAAAAGTTTGAGAACCGTCTTGGTGAAATAGTGTGATCCTGTCTTCAAGTGAAAAAAGTGCTAGGGATGTATCTCAGTGGTAAATCAGTATATTGCCCCTGTCTTCAATCCCTAGTACAAAACAGCATCCACAAAAATTCACTGAGTTGGTGAGTATTTTTACACAATTCATAGTGCATTCTTAGGGGAGCAGAGAGACCTGAGTTCAGTGAATTCAGTTTAAAACTTGAACCTACAAAAGGAGATCCTGGAATATCCATGTGTTATGATGGCTTTAGAAGCAGATTTTCAAGATCTGAATTTGAATCATAGATAATCAGTCCTGAGAAAGAAACAAAGTAGAGGGTGTACAATACGTATCTGTTGTGTTTCCCAGATGAAGGCCTGCAATGGATTTTTAAACATTTTAATTTTTTTCTAATTGATTATTCATGACAGTTGAATGCATTTTGACAGAGTATACACAAATGGTGCATTGAATTTTTCTCTCCAAATACTTTGTATATAGAAAGTGTATACACTACATATTGTATTTGTTTAGCATGTTTTTAGCTACTTATTTCTATTTCTTCTCATGGTAGTTAATTTTACATCTTAAAAAGATACATACCCTACATTAGGAGTCTTTCCTTGATTCATACATTTTGGTCTTACTCATATCATGATTTCATGACCTGCAGCATTGAATGCATTTTCTTTTTGACAGATAAACAAACCTAATACCCTAGATTTCCACTAGGGACATTGTTGGGTCAGTAGATATTGTTAAATAAGAAACTCATGCTTTATTTATGTTCCACATGAATACTCTATGAACTTTAAGTACAGAAAAATTAATAAAATGCATATTAAAATACAATAATGTTCATTGCCCAATAGTAATTTAGAACATCCTTAAAGTGAAGAGTAATCAGAAGAGACATGTTCTCTAGAATATTAAACTTCTGATACTTTTGAACTACCCTATTAGCACTTACAGAGCATGGAAGAAGTACACAGTTCAAGTTTTATATATGAAATGATTGTCTAGTCAGAAGGAGATTAACATTGTGTTTTACTTTTTATTTTGTTTTGTTTTGCCACTGATGTCACAACTGATTCTTTTTATGTACACTGAATACTCTATACCAAATATATCTACCAGATTCTTCCCCAATAAAGTTAATTGATTTCTGTTTTTTATTAAGTATTTCTTAAGAAATTCTAAGAATAATTTATATAAATCACCATGTATGATACAGATATTCTTCTTTCTTTGTAATTTCTCTTTGCTTGTGGCTTGCTTTTCGGAATGCAAAGTCTTACTTTTTGTTACCAGAGCTATTGGCCTTATTACTGGAGGTTTTGAAGCAGACCCTAGTTCTCTATGTTTTCATTTTATTCCACCTCAAATTCAAAGAGAGATATACATAATATTCTCTCTATATTTTCATTAAAAGAAACAATAATCATGTGTATGCAAGTACCTTAAAATTCTTAAATATAGCTCAAATATGATAAATGAAAGAAAACATACCAATGAAAATAAAAGTCTCAGAAATGTTTCTTTCATTACTTTATTGTATGTATCTCAATAGTGTAATAAAAATCAGAGCATCAACCTGAAATTTTTTATATTTGACACAATTGAATTTATTTTTTATTTATGAGAAAATGTGTGTTTTAATATGTAAAACTGACATTTTTAGCATGCATGCTAAAATATAAATATTATTTAATCAATTGATTTTGCTGTCTTAATATGTAACCATCAATCTCCCTTCTCAGTTATAATAAATTACTTTCCTGCACTGAAATTTCTTTTAATTTCATACTTAATTTGACCTTTTTATTCCTTTTTAAAAATAAATTAAATATCAGATAAACTTGTTCAAATCCCAGGTCCTACCATATACTGGAGGTTTGACAAAATGCCCTCAAAGATAAAAACTATTACTGCTTTCAAAGATTAGCTTGAGTTTTATGCATGAAAATATGAAAAACTCTTGGAGTGGTATCTATATATTTGAAATGAAAAAATTCTTATTGCAACCTCCTATAATAATACAATATACAAAACCTTTAAATATTTGAATTCAAATTCATCAGTGCATTTTTTCCTTTAGAGTTCCAACTCATTGCTATTCACCAGCTTCCCTTGGGCCATTAGCATTTGAATCACTATAGGACTTGCTACACATGCAAAACCAGACTGCTTCCCAGAAATACAGATTCCCAATCTGTACATTCTCCAATTCATGGTTGTACACATTAAAATTGATAGGCAATCTTCTAAATCACTATAAGATTCTTATCTGAGAAATATGCATAATTTATTTTCTAAAATATACACATAGGAACTGAAATGTATATTCTGATGTTTGCCTTAATTTTACATTTTATTTCATATAAGTATAGAAAATACATATGCTGTTTGTTTATTTTGGACTTATGTAATTCTCTTTCTTGTATACATTCTCTTTTCTCAAACTTAGATAACACTTTTAACTGTATTAAAAAGTATCATATTGAATGATTGTCACCCCCCTACGTGAAAACCAGTTCTTCTTTCATTACCAACTTGTTTCAAACTAAAAACTGTAAATGATCATATGGTTGGTGTGATAAGTATATACTCATTTTTATTTCAGGGACCACTGACATTCAGGGATGTGACCTTTGATTTCTCTGAAGAGGAATGGAAATGCCTGGACCCTGCTCAGCAGAATTTATATAGAGATGTGATGTTAGAGGTCTATAGGAACCTGGTCTTCCTGGGTGAGCATGATTTTCCTTCAGAAATCCTGATTCACTGTCAATATTTCATTTTCTTCCTTTGTAGAATATATCTTGGTGGCTTCTATTCTGCAAGAAACAGTTTTATATTCTTGTTTTTAGAATGAAGATGGGGCATTTTTTTTGTGTAAAAAAGAAAATGTTTAAGATTTTTGATTTTATGTTTAACCTATCATTATTCTCTTTTGATAGTTCAAAGTAATTCTCATGACCTGGAAATTGAAAATTCTTGACAGTATTTGAGGGCTGGGGAGATAGCTCAGTTGGCAGAGTGCTTGCCTCGAAAGCACAAGGCCCTGGCTTCAATCCCCAGCACCACAGAAAAGTAAAAATTAAAAAAAGCATTTGAACAGTTCTTAGGAAAAAAATTGGAAAAATAATAGTTTAGAATCTTCTACAGTTTCTTTGTTTCTCCTAATGAGGGCAAAATTAAGAAACATCAATATTTACAAGGAGAATGCCAAAACAAGTCATTTTCCATTTTTCAGTAAACACATATGTCTCTACTCATACATGGTCACCTTTCTGGCCCCAAAGAAATAACTTTGGAATTTGATGAGAAAGATGAGAGTAGCCATATATCCAAGTGGGTAAAACTCAATGAAGCAAAGAGTACAGATAAGAAGTCAAAATTGCAAAGAGGAAGTCACATTTTAAAATGTTAATTGAGAAAAAATAGGTTTATTTCTCTTGTAATCATTAAAAGGCATACTGTGTCCTATGTTTATCTTGCTTTCTAATTCTTTAAGCTCCTTCTTCAGTGATCTCCCTAACTTCAAATTAACAGAGTACTCCCCAATGCCTGGGAGGGTGTCCATAATTTGACAAACATTTATTGATCTTGGGGAAGTCCCTAGAAAATCTGTGCACATTTCTGAGTACCTTTAGGTGAACCATTGTAACATTGATAATGTAGAACAATTTCTGTAATATGATTTAAATATTTATTCATTCAATTTTTTTCATCAGAGATCTTTGTGAATGTGTATACTAGATTTTCTGTGAAAATTTTGCCATGTAATGAATAGCAATGATCACAATTCCTGCTCTTAGTGGCTTTATAAGTATTGCTAAAAATTGTGGTTTAGTAAGGAATTTTATTCAGAATTTTGTGGTTTTAATTTTCTTTCATGCTTGTATCTCTGAGTTTCACTGTTTATGAATTTTGTGGGTTTAATTTTCTTTCATGCTTGTATCTCTGAGTTTCACTGTTTATATTAGCTTCTGTAATGTACAGTAGGTTTCCTCACATCAGTAAATATTGTTTTTATTTTTATACCTTTATTTTTAATTGAATAGAAATTTTCATGACTTCTCACTTTGAACAATATTAGTTGAAATTAAAATACACATGAGTCATATTCCTATTTTCAATAAAATTATACATGCTTTTATAGACTTGCATAAATATTACCACTGGTTTTATGATTATATAAAAATCAAAAGTGTTTTGATTGTTTACTCTGTTTAGGTAATTATTCATATAATTTATCTAAATTTCATTATATATATACATACAGACATATGTTTGTATTCTGGGGATTAAACACAGGGTGCTGTAATACCAAGCTGCATCTTCAGCCCCTTTTAATTGTGCTTTGAAACAGATTCTTGCTAAGTTGTTGAAGGTGTTTTCATGTTTGCATTTCCCTACCTCAGCCTTCCAAGTTATTAGAATGACTTGGCATATTCATTATCTCTATCTGGATGGATCTGTTCTCTTCTCCAGGAGTAAGACTCCATTTTAATGATAGCTTACAAAGGCTTTCACAATTCTTTTTATCTTAATTTTGATTAAAACCATTTACTTATTTACATATACTTAACTTACTGTCTTACATATTTTAAACATACTTTTCAGGAGTTGATTCACATTGTGTTGAAACATTGTGGCGGGCGAGACCCGGGGCCCAGGGTTACGCCACATGCATCCAAGATGGCGACTGGCAGAGAGCAAACTGGTGTCCTGAATGTACCTTGAGAATAACAGGAAGCATTTACCATTGGCTGTATGATAATTAGTTCAGCCGCCTAGCGTGTGGACAGATATATCTTACATGTATGCTTGAGCTCATGATTGCTTGACCTAAACAGGATTGGATGGACATATCTGGTTACAATTTCTTATGCATGAGACTGCTTATATATTGAGGCTGTTATCTGAATAAACGGGAAGCTGTTTCATGAACTTCTGAAGAGTACATGTGGTTTGTCCCTCTGGTCAGTGGCAAGCGACAAGAGACGGCAAGCCACAAAACATGTTGTGTTTGTAACGTGTTTTGTAAAATTTCATATGATAGAAACTAGAAAAGTTTATATCATGCAAAAGTAAAATTCAATTTTTCCCCAAAACAAGTGTTCATTTTCTCTCACCCTTCCATCCCCAAAACCATTCCTTCTGACCTGTATGTTTGATTACATTAGATACCTCATAAGTAGAATCATAAGTAGAATCACATGGTATTTGTCTTTTTCTGAATTACTTCTTTCAGTTTGCATATTATCCTAAATGTTAATCATTATAGATATTATAAAATTTCTTATCTTTGTAAAGTTGAAAAACATCTCATAGCTTATTCCATATTGCCTTCATCCACTCATGTGAAGGATTGTTTGATTGGCTTTCCATATTTTTCTCAATTGATTGAAATTGAAATGAGCATAGGTGTGTAAATATGTCTTGATTTAACCATCATATGAGGGCTAATTGCTGTACTCTGTTTTGTTAAATGTCCTGCTCAACTCAATCATGTTAAAATTAAAATATTGAATATTGTAGCTTTTATTGTTTTTATATTATTTTGAAAGTTTTAGTTATTTATGCACACTGGATACTCCATACAATTTTCAAATTAACATTTTGTTTCTGCAAAAATAATATTGAGTGTTTGATAGGTATTAGATAGACTTCTTACATCACTTTTGGTGGGATAGGCACAGTTACTTAATTTTTCTTTTTTGTAGAAGGGACTGAACCAAGGGTTGCTTAACAATGGAGTCACATCTACGGCTCTTTTTATATTCTATTTTGATACAGGGTTCTGCTGCTAAGTTGCTTAGGGCCTAGCTTAATTGATGAATCTGGCTTTGAACTCATATTGGTGAAGTTTTAGATATCACTTGCACTTTTGATTTCCAATTATTTACATTATTTTAAGAAGCAATTTCAGCATTTTAATAACTATTAACATTTGTTTTTTGATTTTAATTTGGTCTGTTTTGGATACTATTTTATAAATCATTGAGAAGACTGACTCTCTAAACCTAATTGTTTTATAATTTCTTTTGTAGAATTCTAGTCCCTGAATACTATTGCAATGCTACTTTGTTCCTTTGTATTAATTGGGGAGTGATGCCCTCCACCATTGCTTTGTTGCCCTCTATGATGTTGAATTCTTCCAATGTTTGCCTTCTCTATTACACATTTATTTACTACTATCATATTCCAGAGATTGGCCACATTTATTCAGTATTCTAATGTGTCTCTTGTAATCTTTTATAATTATTGCCTTCTTTATGCTTTTGAATGTAATATGCTTTTAATCCTTTTGTTTTTAGTCTTCTTTTAAAGGTAGTATTTTGTAGATTTAGATCTGATAGAGTTACATAATTTTATGTTTAATCTTGTTAGTCACATTATGTATCCTGATTAGCATTTCATAAGCGTTCATTTGAACTTAAATTGCTGATGAGGAAGAACTTATTACTGTAATTCTGCAAGTTATTTTTTTAGTTCTTGTAGTTTATCATTTTATAAAAAAAACTGCTTTAATATGTGGTTCATAGATTTTTATGGTGATGATTTGATTCCTATTTCCTTTTGTTGCTGGGGTCCAGCCCTAACAGGAGTCCATGGGTTCCACACTAGTAACGGGGCACAGGGAGACAGTGTGGGCAATGGATGGAGAATGAAAGACACAGACTCTAGTTCTGGTGCAATCATTCCCACTTTACTCTGGGGAAGACTGGGTTTATATACATTTTTCTTCAGGCTTTGATGACAGGCTTGTGACTAATAAAATCAAAGAAGTTTCCAAAGCATAGGCAGAAATTGTTTTTACCAAAAGATTATGAGAAAACAGTAACCTTACAGATTATCCTTACCTAATCACCAGGACTTGCCATTGATAAAATAAGCTGGTCCATATCTAGTAGCTATTGTGGGAGGTACTTTGTGCTTAGAACTTGGGGAAACATTGTTATCTATAAGTTTCTGTGCCCCAACAGGTTCTGCCTGTGCCAGTAAATGCAGTGTTTGATTTTTAACATATAAAAACATTCTTCTGTAGTGAGGTTAACATCACAGGGTTTCAACATGTGTTTTGTCTCCATGATGTTTTTCTGGAAATTTGTAGAATTATTCCCATCACCTCTAGCAAGATCCCCAGTCTGAAGTGAGTAATATATTATTAGCAAAACTCCACAGAATAACATCCAAGCTAGGGAGGCATACATCTGGCATGCAATACTTTTAGGATGAGTCTTTGCAATCATCCTTCAGTGGAAATCTTTCAAGCACTGCAAGGAGAGCCAGGTGCCCCCGCATTTTGTATTCTATGTCTGTTTTGTCATTATTTTTTGATTATATAAATATACTTAAAAGACAGTAGAATGGTTCAGACATAATTTTCCTATGTTCATATATGAATTCATGACTAGTATAACTTCACATCTTATACAACCATAAGAATGATAGAATTCATTGTCATTTATAACTAAAAAGAAAATTAAAAAAAATAAAAGTATTTAGTTTGTACTGTATTTTAAACTGAACTTTGGATTCTTATAAAAATCCGTATTTACATGTATTGTCAATGTTTTGAAATTGATGTCACAGCTGCTTTATTCCTTGTACACATTTTCAGAGATAATGTTTTCTTTTTCTTTCACCACCCATTACTACATGCTTCAATTCCTGTCTGGAAGGCTTCTGCTAGGAATCAACTATTAACCATATAGAAATATCTTTATAGATTACACCTCTCTTTTTCTTACTTACATCGAAATTTTTTCTTGAAGATTTTTTATTTTTTTGCAGTGCTGGGGATTGAACCCAGGGCCTTCTGCTTATGAGGCAAGCACTCTACCAACTGAGCTACATCTCCAGCCCTTCTTGAAAAATTTTAAACTTTCTTTGATAAATGCTTTACCTTGAATCTTTCAACTGAGTATTTAATATTTGAAACCTTTTTCTTCTCACATTTCTAATTTATCAGATATTCCTTTATAAAGCTCACAGTTAATATTTATATTTTAGTTCTTCCAAAATTGAAAAATAAATTAAGTTCTACTTCCAAATAAGAAAAAAAAACAAACAAAATATTTTGAAGACTATTTCTAATATGCAATTCTCCTTTTTCTGTTGCTAATTTTTTTCTGAGTTTCATTCTGTTTTCTTCATTGTTAACTTCTTGAACATCTCTGAAGTGATTATTTGGCATTCCTTAGATAATTCACACCTCTCAATTTCCTAACTCTCAATTTCTAGTGTTATTTGACTGCTTGAGTCACATTTTCCCATTTTTTGGTGTGTGTTGTTATTTTCATTGAGATTTTTTCACTTAGTCTCTTCACAATAGACAATTATAGTCATTTTGGAAAATGTTTGCAAGTTACTAAATAAAAATAAATCAGGTGCAATGATACCTAATTGCAATTCCAGACAATTGGGAGACTGAAACATTAAGTAGGATTGCAAGTTTGAAATGAGTTTTTGGCATCTTTGTGACATTGTGTTTCAAAACATTTAAAAAAGTATAAACAGAAAGATCTGTTGATGTAGTTGTGATAAAACATCCTTATGTTCAATTCCAGGTAGCCCCTTGCAAGGAAGAAAGAAAAAAAAATAGGGGAGAAAGTCATTTCCTGCAACATCTGAGTCACATGTGGAATCTGAAAAAGTTGAACTGAGAAGCTGTAATTTGACACTCTTGTGGTTACATTAGTCACACTTTGAGTGTTGTGTTCATCTGTGGTACCTTAAAATTGCAAGATGGTTTTAGAAGTTCTCACAGTCTTGTCAGTTTTCAATGACATGGTTATCTACCTGTCCTTACACCCTGCCCTAAGTAATCCCATCATCAAAAATCATCCCATGCTCTGGCCCTACCCCCCCTCTTCCAAAGGCATCTGCCAAAAGTAACTAACTTCTCCCATCTCTGACTCTGCTAAGGCTGCATATAAAACCCAGACCCTCCCTTGTGGTGACCTGCAGCCATTTTGTCTCCAATGATGTGTCCCACTGGTGCTGAATGAAGCATCACTGGCCCATGAGTTCTTCTTCGATTTCTCTTTTTCTTTACTGCATTCCCTTCCATGTACTTTCAGGTTATTGTGAAGTTCATATATTTCTGGAGTAATAGTGTCCTTGGATTATACTGCTTTCTGGCTACTTTCCCCACCTCAATACAATTTTATATATTTGCAAATTATTTTCACCACTGTACAGTAGGTAGAATAATTTTTATTTTGATTTCTTTCAGGTATATCTTCTCATCAAATCCAAGAATTCCCAGCAGAGCAGGGAATAATATATTCAAAAACACAACAAAGGGAAGGTACAAAAAGTATGACATTAAAAATTTACTTTTAAACATGGGATAGAAAATTGTAGAAGAGTGTGAAGGTCAGAAGTTTGTCTTAATTATCATAACATGCATGATGATAATTTATAATGCAAATTACACTGTCATGAGGTTATGTTATTACAAAAAATCAAGACTGCTTAATTTATGCCAGTCATTGTGAGGACCTATGTGTACTTTTAAATATATCTACACAGCATTTTTGAAGTTATATCCTTCCTCAGGAACAAAAATGGAATATTGTTCTGGAGACTATCCCAAGCTTTAGTTAGTAACTTGAATATTTTAAAATGGAGCAATAAGTTGAAAATTCACTCAAATATTTCTCTATACAAGAGACTAAAAAATAAAGAACACATTTCTGACTGTGACCAATCTGATTGTTATTTTACAAAATGTTTCCAATGACAAGTTTATCCTTGTGTAAAAGCATAGCATTTTTATGAATTTACAAATATTTGTACTTACCTATTATTGCTTAATCTAAAGTCAGATATAGATACTTGGAAAGACCTCTACATTTATGATAAATCTTTCAAGACCTGTAGACAGGCCTCTACCCTAAGTGATTACCATTATATTTATTTTGGTGTAAAACTATAAATTCTGTGAAACTCATAAAACTTTAATCCTTTTTTAAATCCTAGAAAATGTCACAGTGATCATTTAAAGAAGAAACTTTACAAAGATAATAAAAGTGAGAAAGTTTTTAATCAATGCACAAAATTTATCCAGGCAGGCTTTCATATCGAAGAAAAGAATTACAAAAACAAGGAATGTGAAAGAACTTTAAATAAAATTACAAGCTTTACTGAGCACCAGAGAATTCATACTGGACCGAAGTCCTACATATTTAAAGAATGTGTCAATACTGTTAAAGGTTCCTCAATCCTTCATCATAGTGATGATAATCCCTACGTATGTACAGAGTGTGGCAACTGTTTTAGTTCAACATCCAACCTAACTAAACACTATACGATTCACTATGAAAAGAGCCCAAACAAATGTCAGAAATGTGTCAAAGTCTTTAAGTGTTGTTCAACCCTTTTTAAATGCTACAGTATTTATACTGGAGAAAATCCTTGCAAATGCAAGGAATGTGGCAAAGTGTGGAATGAAAGCTCAACCCTTATTATTCACCAGAGAATCCATATTGGAGAGAAACCGTACAAATGTAAAGAGTGTGGCAAAGCTTTTAATAATACATCATCACTTACTCAACACCAGATATGTCATACTCGATACATGTGAAGAAGGTGGCAAAGATTTTATTCAAAGATCACACCTTGCCCAACACAAGAGAATTCATACTGGAGAGAAGTCCTACAAGTGTAAAGAATGTGGCAAAGCTTTTTTTAGAAGATCATATCTTACTCAACACCAGAGAACTCATATAAGAAAGAAGCCCTACAATTGTAAAGAATGTGGCAAAGCTTTTATTAGAATATCACATCTTATTCAACATCAGAGAACTCATACTGGAGAGAAGCCCTACAAATGTAAAGAATGTGGCCAAACTTTTGGTCAAACTTCAGGCCTTTCTTATCACCAGAGAATTCATACTGGAGAAAAGCCCTACAAGTGTAAAGAATGTGGCAAAACTTTTTTTTGAAGATCAACACTTGCATCACACCAGAGAATTCATACTGAAGAAAAGGCATATAAATGAGAATGTGGCAAAGTTTTAAATCAAGAATCAAGTTTTATTTGACACAGAGACTTCATGCTTGAAAAACTCCTGACAAGTATGTTAAAAGCACTTATTATGAGATCACACCTTATGATCACCAGAGAATTTATATTGTAAAGAAGACCTACTATTGTAAAAAAAAAAAAAAAAAAAAATTGTGCCAAAATTTTTACTCAAAGCTCTACATTTTAAAAAGTATCAATGATAGTGTAGTAGTGATTGAAATTGAACCCTCCAAATATAGAGAATGTGAAAAGCTTTTAATGAAAGGTCACACCTTATAAATTTCCACAGATTTTGTATTCAGGAGAAGTCCCGTGAATGCCAAGAAATGAAAAAAAATCATACTTTCAAAACCAAATGCATATAGTATCTGTGGAAAACCCTCTAACATACGTGCCTTACATATCAGCAAAATGCTTATTATTTAGAAAAATGTTGATGTGATAAGGTGAGCAACTCATTATGCTCGATTTATTTGTGAATATGAGACTTATCAGAGAATTTCTGTTTATAGAGAATTTAACAGTTGCTTATAATTTGCTGTGAATTATTAGTTGATATGATAGAAATAAATTAACTTCCAGATATCAGCATAGTGCAGGTAGTATATCCCTGAGAATATATTTGTTTATAACAAATAAAAAATTAGTAAATACACTCAAGTACTATGGCAATAGTAATTATGTCTGTGTGTGCATGTGAATTAATGTGTTTGCTTGTGCCTCTCTTTAGAAGAAAAGGGACATTTAACACTACAAACCTCAAATGTCTTTAAAAATCTCTTTGATGTACACTGCACTAATTTCTTCAAAATATATGCTTTCTGATATAAAATCTTGCCATGCCAATTTTGTCTTTTGTATTTGCTTGTTATCTATGGAATACATAAAATATGTGTTCCTCATTTGATGTTTATGACACATTGCTTATATGACCTAATAAGGGAACTTAAGAATGCTTTTAATGACAGTTACAGGTTTTCACAAATTAGTTTGGAAAATTTTACTTTCTGAATTTTAATGTTCCTACATCATTTCAAATTTATTGGTTCAATTTATTGGATGTCTTAAATGTCAGTATTTTGAGTCAGGTTGGTTAGGTGAAAACTTCATAGGCTTCAAAGTAAAGTGGTTTTGTAAATTTTATAAAATAAAAAAAACACCAAACAATGTTGGGTATGTACTAGATGGGGAGAAAAATGATTTTATTAGAATAGGGTATTTGCTTCATGTGAGAGAATTATACATCCAAGGAGAAGAAATGTCAATTCTGCATTTAGTGTGAGAAGCTCTCTTGCAGTTCTTCACTCTGATTAGCTTCTCATCCTCTAGTCGTCTCATTAATCTCCTTGATTGGGAGATCATGTGCCCCAGATTTGCAAAGCTCCTTAGAGAAGCTTTCCCATTCCCTATGTTCAGGCTGACTCAGAGGGCAAGAGACAGATACTGGTTTTCTAGGCCCCTGTATTTTAATCTCATTCTCTATGATTGATCTTAAACATCAAGCAAGCCACTCTCACCAGTCATAAAGGAAGAGTACTAGGCTTTAAATTTAATGTTTATGAATTTTCAGTTATATACCCCCTTTTATTTAATTTGGGTCTATATTATCTGTTCTATAGGTGATGGCTTATTATCTCAAATTAATTTAGGTCATTTATTCTTGAAGTAGTAATTCTACAAAACATTAATCAGGCAACAGTTATAGAATTTACAGGGAAAATAAAAAATGAAATTAACAAGAGTAAAATATTTAGTTTGCATAATAGTTGTCTTGAATTTTGGCTGAGGTATACATTATATCCTCTGCTTGAGATCACAGTAATTTTACAACAAAAAAACAATATTTTGAATATAACTTTAAACACGCTGATGTCTGGTTTATTTTAGTGCCATTCTGACATGCAGCAGGGTGGGAGGCAGAGCCTTATCTCAGGTAAGGCAGGGCTCTTTACAAATCTTAGGTAAAGTGTTCTAGTTCTGAAGTTGATTTTTGCCTCTTTCTCAAATGTTATTTTAAGAAGTTTACATATATTGTTTTGAGTCTATGTGAAGGTTAGTTAACACAATGACATTACATAGAAAACATAAATCAAGGTATGGCTGAGAGAGCTTTTAATTTTCTTTTTGTGTGGCAAAGTTGCAAAATGCTTTCTTGTTTCAGGATATTAACCTTTAAATAAATCAGGCTCTAACAGGTCCTGCTATAGAACATTAAATGATATAAATAAGTCACCAAAACTATTCTTATTGACACAAAGAGGGGTGAGAGTGAAGAGAAGAGAGGGTTTTAGCATAGGGAATCTTTACCTGCTTGCTTTTCCTGTGGTGACAGAAGTTGTATCCAAGAGGAGTGTAACTTATATTGGGGTAAGACTGTGTTGCAATGGAAAATGAGCCAGCAAGGTTTGAGATCTGGAGTCAAATGGAGAGGTCGATTGTTTTTGAGGAGAAAGCCAGGGGGTTGGGAGGGTCACAGAGAATTATAGATTGGGCAGAGCCCATGGCTAAGAGTTCTCAGGAGCCCAGAGAAGGGAAACAGGAGAAGAAGGGGCATTCTCACAACTTTTTTGATTTCCCACTTTGGTGCAGACCATCTGTGAGGGTTGTCACCATCCCTGACAGGCCTGTGGCCAAATCAGAGGGAGACCCTGACCGATCGCTGGGGTTTTCAGAGAGAGAGAGAATTCAGGGCCACCTAGAAGAGCTCTGAGAACTCACCACCAATAGAGGGAAGACCATCCAGAGTCAAATTCTGTGGTGGGTGAGGATGTTGATAATGGCAAGAAGCAGAAACATCCTATGGTGGATATTGACCAGGAAGGAGGAGGCATGGTAAAGGTGGCTCAGATCCCCATGAGGAGAGAGCCAGCTGGCAATGACTATGGATCCCATCCCAGGTTTCATCACAGAAAGACCTTCCTATCCAGAAACATTTCCTTCTCCCTCTGCCTAATCCAAAGTAACTGTCTTTGAGTAAATGTGTAATGATTTCCCAGAAGAGCTATGTTTTGGGAAAAAAAATTTCTGTAATTAGAGAAAGAGTAACTTCTACATGGTTTACATTTAAAAGACAGAAAATGAGAATAAATTTGACTTCATGTTTGAAGTGACATACTAAAGTTAGCTTAGGTTTAAATTCTTGATGAACTTGTGCACAACATATCCATTTGGATTCTCAGAGGAGAGTCAGGAAAGCCTTAAGGCTTTATGGGAATGTGCTCTTTTCTTACTTGGTACTTGATACTAAAGAAAAATATCTTTTTCCCCTTGTACTAAATATATTTTTGTACATAACACTCTTTTTTTTTCACATTCTGAAACAACTCGTGAAATTTCTGAACTTAGATAAATTAAGATGAAATATTTTGTTATGTAAAGTACTCTGATTGAAACATAGTTGAAACATTTGGATACTTTTGTATATAGAATTATACCTGTTAGGAATGAAGGTTTAGTAACCTTGTTTTTAGTGATGACACAAAGAAATATTTTAGAGTTAGCATTTTAAATTTGTAAATTAATCAGATGTCTCTAACAAACATATCAAATCTAATTAAAAATAAAGATATCAGACAAGTGTATTGAACAGTATCTGCTGTCTCTTTGCTGTTGAAGAAAAGTCCTAGAAGCAATTGATATTAGACATTTTATAGACATCAACATTTCATTAATTTGACCACCTGGAGACTTTTAAGTAATTTCAAAGACATTTCACCTTCATTTATTTATCCAATCTTAAATGACCCTTTTTAAATCATGTGAATTAAAGATATGTCAATTTATTTTTTAATTTTGATTCATGAGCACTATATTTGGATGCATATATAGACAGACAACATGATAACAGACAACATATACACATAACACAAAAGCAAAGGCCTTGTAGTTTTTGTAAGAGAATCTCCATTGAAATGTAACATGTTAAAAAAATAACTCAAGTTGAATAAAAATAGAACTGATCAAAAAAGCATTAACCTAATTATATTGGATCAAAATTGTGCACTCAAAGAACATAGCATTTAAGAAAAACAAAGCAAGAATAGGATCAAATTGTGAACTTGAGAAATAAATCATTTAAGAAAAACCAAACAAGAATCCTTGAAGAAAAAGTGATAATGGCCATTAATTATTTTAGTAAAATAGCATGAGAGCATGAGAAAGAGAAAGTAGTATGAGAGAAAGGCAGAGAGAGGGAGGAAGAAGAGAGAAAGTTCAGGTTTGCAGGAAAAGCAAAGATAATGTAGGGAAATCTTTTCATTTCCCTGAGTGCTCTCAGAAATTAATAAAGATCCCTAAAATTTTGGGATCTAAAGTGTCATTTGGTTTGAGGTTTGGGGTGAGGCAGAGGGACTCTTAAATTAACTAAGGGCAACCAGGGGGTATGGGTTGAGAGTGAGTCTTAAGGGGGAGATCAACATTAGCAGTGCCTAGTGCAGACAATATGCACCCCTAAACCAAATAGCTCCTATGAAGATGTTAACAATGATAAAGAGAGGATGAATTTAATTATTATTTACAATATAACAAATAGATTTGCACTAAGGTCTGCAGTTTCTAATGGAGGACAAAGAGGATGAGGAGAGGTGTAGGATGTAACTGTTAGTGGGATAGGAAAAGAGTGTATAGAAGTTCTAAATCATAGAAAGAGTGAAAGTGTAATCAAAATAAGTTAGTTGTTAGCATGAGAAAAGGGAGAAAGAGAATGAGGAAACAGGTAAACAAAGGAAAATAGAGCAAGAAAAG
This sequence comes from Sciurus vulgaris, assembly GCF_902686455.1. Lineage (NCBI taxonomy): Eukaryota > Metazoa > Chordata > Mammalia > Rodentia > Sciuridae > Sciurus > Sciurus vulgaris. The sequence goes on along the minus strand of NW_027632502.1, from coordinate 77,938 downwards.
TAAATAATTAAAAACAAATTTTCAAAAAGGGGGAAAACTACACTATAATAGTCATATACTATTCAAACCTCCTAGTCTTCAGTAGCCTGATGCATGAGAGGTACCTGACAATGAGTTTCAAGTCTCCAACAGGTGTCTCAGGATTGGATTTGCCCCATTAAAGATGGAAACTTCTGCTTCCAGGATAATCCAAAATGGCTGCACTGGCTTCCAAATGTGTCTGCAAATGGGAGCTGCAGCTTGGGGTGTCGGTGTGGTCAGCTGGGGTTCCTGGAGGCAGGGTGCAGTTGCTCAGGCTGAGTGGTTCTGGAGACAGGACTCTGGGTGGAGGTCCTGCAGGTCCTGGCTGTTGTCTCAAAATTGTGGCAGCCACATGTTACCAAACCTGCAGGTACTGTGACAGTGGACTTCCAGGCAACAGCAGGCAGCTGGTGATCCAGTCTGCAGGTTATTGGTGAATGATCAGCAACTGGACCTCAGGTGGTGGGTGATGAGTAGTTGAAAGGCAGGTGATTGGCAGGCAAGAGGCAGGCAAATGTGCAAATGGTGGATGATAGGCACAAGTCAGTTAGTAATCTGCACTCAAAAAGTAGTAAATATGCTGACAGACTGCAGGTGATTGCAGTGGACAAATGGGCTAAAAAGCAGGGGATCAATAAACAGCAAAGACTGCCTCACCAAGAAACAGATATTCTCTGCTTGAAACCTGAGTTATGGAGAGACAAGAAATGCAGCCTCCCTCTAATCTGCCATCTTGAATCTCCCGGTTTTATTTATTTTTATGGTGGACTTTTTTGGTGTTAAAATACTTGAAAAGTATTGAGAAGTTTATTTATCAATTGATAATAATATTGTGGCTGTATTGAAGAGATCTTTCCATTATGCGACTATGAGTTTTATTAACACTACCAGGAATTTCTGGGTAATTCTACACCCAATGGAGTATGCTGTCTGACAATTCCCAGAAGCCACTGTGGTGATGACTGTGCCAGAATACACTGCCCAGAATCCCTGGGGTGCCTGGCAAACATACCGCTTCAGCTCCCACAGTCCTTTGTGGAGAAGACTGGGCAGTCACTCACCTGCACTACCCAGAATTCTTGGGATACCAGGGCAAAGCACATGGCATGAAGCTTCCAAAGGTCTACATGGTGAAGGTTGAGCATTAGGATGTGACTGCCCTGGGACAAATCTCTATGTCCCTGGGTATCCATGTGACATACAGCTCCCAGTCTCTGGGGTGAGGGATGCATAGGCATAACAATAGACTACCCTAACCATGAACCTTGATGCCTGAAGCTCCAAGAGATCTCTGCAATGTGTACTGGACTGCACTGACTAGAGTTCCTGAGGTTACCCAGGGGAATGTGCAGCCTGCAGCCCCCATGGCCCTCCATGGTGTGGGCTGTATGGGTAGAATACTGCACTAAACTGCTCAGAATACCTGAGCATGCCTGAGAGAAAATGTGAAAATTGCCCCTCCAATAGTCCTCTGTGGTTAAAGCTGCATGAGTAGGTCACTGGACAATAGTACTAGGGATTTTCAGGATGCCTGGGAAGAATGCAGCCTGTAGCTTACAAGAACATATGGCAGAGGTGTATGTGGGCAAAACACTGGACTACATCACCCATAATTCTCCGGTGCAGCAGAAGTTCACATGAGTACTCCCCACTGTGAGCTGTAAAAATGTGGGACTACATCACCCACAATCCTAAGGAGGAGGAAGCTCCCAGGGTCCCCCACAGAGAACTGGCAAAACATGGCTACATAGGAAGCTCATAGGAATGCTACCCCCCCAGCAATAATAATGTTTGACTACATTACCCATAATTCTTGGGAGTGGTGATGGAAACCATAGGCACTCCCCACCTCCTGTGAGCTGGTGAAACATGGCACTAAATTATTCACAAGCCTGAGGTGGCAAAAAATCCCAGTTCCCCTACAGAGAACCAGAGAAACAGTGGAATACATTACCCTCAGTGCTCAGGGGCAAAAGCTTTCAGAAGCCCCTTTCCTCCTCACCCTATGAGTGAGCAAAATGCAGACTACATTACCCAGAGTCCTCAGGGACAAAAACTTCCATCATTTCCCATTAGTGGGCAAAATTCTGAACTAAATGACATAGAATCCTAAGGATATTGAAGCTCCCAGGATCCCCCATGAAGAGCCAGGAAAATGCTGAACTTCATTAAGACTCTCAGAATTAGAGTTAACATTAGGATTTGACTGTCACACCTTGGGGAATTCTGGGAGCTTCCTCACCCTAAGAATTGTCTGTGATGTAGTCCTTGATTTTACCCACATACCTCTGTCAACAGATCTGTGGAAGCTGAATGCTACATTCTTGCCCTAATACCCTGAGGATTCTGAGTAATTTTAGGAATAGGGGTAGGGCTAGGGTTAGTGAGATTGATGAAACCAAGGCATATACTTGAATTCTGCTACTAAGGACCACGTTTTACCCCTGACAGGTAATGGGTTTTAAATTAAGGCATGCCTCCCAGAACTGCATGGCTCTTCATGGAGGCCTTGTAAATTGTATTTTATGGTGTAATGATACCCAAAGTTGTCTGACTTTATGTGGAGAGTCAGAACTGGTGTTCTTTGATAACAGGACACCCAAAGCTACTTGGGTTCTGAGGAGAATCAGCAAATGGGTTTCTGTAGTGACAAAACTGACAGGAATGTTGGAAAAGAGGATCTGAAAGAGCAGGACTTTCAAGACTTCAGGGTCTTATTTGGAGAGTCAAGGACCTGGAGTAATGATTGCAGGACTCTCCATGCTGCAGAATTCTGTGGAGTGCCAAGAAATTGAGGTTCTATGATCACAGGACTCTGAGCTACTGGTCTCTATTTGTATAGCAAGAGATTTGACACTCTATAATGGTGAAACTCACAGAGTTGCTGTGATTTATGTGTCCTAGGGAAATGGGGTTCTATTATGACAGGATTTACATGTTTTCTGGCCTATCGTGGTGAAGATTGGGAGATCTTGATTTATTGTTGGCAGGATTCACAGTGCTTTTGTGGGCCATGTGGAGAACAAAGGAATGGAATTCTATTGATGGTAGAATTCCAGTGTGTTTGAGCTGTACATGGAGAACCAACCAAACAAAAATGAGGTTTTACATTTATGGCAAGATGCACAGGGCACCTGGACTCTACCTTGAGAGCTACAAAACTATTGTTCTATGATAGCAGAGCTCTCTGGACAACTGAGCTCTATGTAGAGAATAAGAAAATGTTTTCTATGATGGCATAAACCTGAGAACTGCTGTGATATATGTAGAGAGCCAGGAATACAGGTTGGATAAAGACTGGCATCCCATATCATCTTGCCTGTACTTGGAGACCCAGAGAAATGGTCTTCTATTATGTCAGAATTCACAGTTCCTCAGGTCTGAATAGAAGGTAACTTGTTTACTATGATTGCATTACTCTCAGAAATGCTGTTCTCCATGGGTATAGCAAGCAAACTTTAAAAAAACGTTTTCAGTCCTCTCAAGTCTGCAGGAATTTACTTGGAAGTCCTAAGGGACTGGGGCCATATGATGACAGGACTTTTGGGCACTTCAAAAAACAAGAAAATAGATTGTATTGATGAAAGGACACTCAGAGCTTATGGGCTCTATGTGCAGAGACAGAGAATTACATTTCTTTGGTTACAGCAAACCTAGAGCTGCTGGGCTGTATGTGAATTAAGAGTAAAGCGAGATTTCATTGCTGACAGGATTTGTAAAGTTACTGGGTTCTATGTGGAGATCAATGGAACTGAGATTTTATGGTAACAGAATTCACAATTCAACTGAGCTCTATGTGAAACTTGGTTCTATGATGGCAAGAACACCAAGACTACTGGGATCTATGTGGAGAACCTGGGATCTTAGTTTCTATAATGGTCAATCCACCAGGGTTCCTGGACTCCACATTGAGAATCAGGGAACTTGAGTTCTATTCATGGTGGTATACTCAGTATTGCTCTGCTCCACATTGAGAGTCATGTAAATGGTGTTCTCTATTGATATTACTAGAAAGACTCAAGAATCTACTTGGAGATCCAGGGAAATTAGACTCCATGGTGTCAGGACCTGCAGGGCTTTTGATTTCTTTGTGGAGAGCAAAGAAACTTTGTTTCTATGTTGGCAGGACTGCCAGGGAGGCTGGCACCTATGATCAAGACCAGGAAACTAGGGTTCTAAGATTGCAGAACTTGTGATAATCAGAGCTCTTGGTGGAGAGCCAGAAATATTACATTCAATGGATAGCAAGATGTCACAATATTGAGTTCTAAATTGAGAGAGAGAAAGCTAAATTCATATGGTGGCAGTATTCACATGAAGCTTAGCCCAAACTGAGTAACCAGGGCATTGAGATTCTATCATGACAGGAATTGTAGAACTGCTGATGTCTATGTGGATAGCCATGGAATGATATTCTACGATGACAGAACACCCAGCTCTATTAGGTTCTGTACTGAGAGCTAGAGTAATAGGTTTCTTTGATTGAAGGACACACAGGGTAGCTATGCCTTACATGGAGAGCAGGAAATTTGGATTCTATTATTTCAGGGCCCCCAAAGTTGCAGGAATCTATGAAGACAGCCTACAGTTGTGACTTTATAATGGCAGTACATACAATCGACTGGATCTATATAAAGACCCAGAAAACTGCATCTTTATTTGGCAGAATACCCTAGGCTTCTGTGATTTTCATGGGGAAGAAGAGATCTGGGTTTCTATGATGAAACTACTCCCATGACTGCTTGGCTTTACCTGGTCAGCCTAGGAACTGGAGTGGAAGATGGCAGGACCAAAAGTATTGCAGGGTTTTCATGAAATTCAAGAGAACTGGGTTTTATGAAGGTAGTACATACATTGGAGGTAAGTTCTATGAGAATAGGGAACTGGAATCTATAATCATAGCTTACCTAAGGCTAATATGCTCTACATTAAGCCATATATTACCTAAGGCTAATATGCTTCTATGAAACAGTGGTTCTGTTGATGGAAGAATGTGCAGAATTCTGGGCTCTGTCTACATTTCATATAACTGATCTTCTATAATGACAGAAATTTCCAGTCTGCTGAGCACTTCAGAAAGTCACAGAATATGATTGAGGACTCCCAGTCCTGCATGGATCTATGTTGAATGCTAATAAACTGAGTCTATGACATCATGACTTCCTGAACCACAGGAATGTTAGTATAGTGCTATGGAACTGGGTTACTATAATGGAAGGACACTCATGACTTCTTGGCTTTATATGGAGAGTCAAGGATCTAAGTTTCTGTGATGCCAGGACTCATTGAACACTTGCATTCTATGTGAGATCCAGAAAGCTGTGGTTCTTTGATGCATGATTTTCTGGGCTGCTTTTCTTAGGTGGCAAGTCTAAAAAGGGTCATATGATTGCAGAATATTCAGGGGTGCCGAACTCTACATTGAGAGAATGGGTACTGGGCTTCTATGTTGGCAGGGCACCCAGAACTGTTGAACTGTATGTGGATGGATGGGAAACTAAGCTTCTATAGTACTGGAATTGTTATTCAGGTGTATTCTTTATGGATAGCCAGAGAAATGGACTTCTCTGATGAGAGAACTGCCAGTGTCACTGGGACATATTAGAGATTCCAGGACCTGGATTCTATAATGTCAGGAGTGCCTGGGTTGCAGGAGTCTTTGTGGCATGCAAAGAAATTGGGTTTCTATGTTAACAGGACTCATGTGACTAGTGAGCTATACAACCATCATGGATCTGGCATCTATGATGGCAAGAAACCCAGAGTTGTTGGCTCCAATGGGAGAGACAGTGAACTGGAATTCTATGTACTAGGAATCTCAGGGCATTGGACTGCACATGAAAGTCCAAGGAACTGGAAGTCTATGATCATAGGATTCACAGGGTTGAGGGTCATTAAGTATAAGCAGGGGCACTGTGATGCAGGCCACAAAGAGTACAGTCAGGAAACTGGGGTTCTATTGATGGTAGGACAAACAGCTGCAGGGATCCACCTGGATAGCAAGGGAATGAGGTTCTATGATGGCATGATTTGCAGGATTGCTGGGTTCCATGTGGAGAGCCAGGGAACTGTGTTTCTATGGTGGCAAGAGTAGCAATGTTGTTGGACTATATACTCAAACAAGGAACCCAGGGTTCTATACATGTCAGGATGCATGGCAATGCTGAGATCTAAGTGGAGAAATAGGAGCAGGGTTTCCATGATAGCAGAAATCCTAGGACTGCTGGACAGAATTGCTGAATTCTGGTCAGCATAGTAAGTGGGATTCTAATGAATGGAGGAAACCTGGATGCTGGGCTTTATGGGAAAAACCAGGGAATGGGGCTCTGATGACAGAACTCCCAGGGATGTTGATATCTACAAGGGGAGATGGGGAAATGAGTTTCTATTCTTGGAAATATGGGCAGGTTTGCCAGGTCTACAAGGAGATTAAGGGAATTTTTTTTCTATGTTCAGTATTTGCAAGATCTCTCATGTCTATATGGGGAACCACAGAACTGGGATCTATGAAGGCAGGATATTCTGGACAGCTGATTTCATTTGGTGAGCTAGGAAAGTGGATTTCTGTAATGACACTAAGGTGTACTGGACTCTAGGAAAAGAGCATGTGAACTGTTATTTTATGATGGTGGAACAAACAGTGTTACTTGCTTTTATGTGTAAAGACAGGGAACAGTGATTCTGTGATGGCAAGGATAACAACAGTTCTAATGGACTTCATGTTGGAAACTAGAGTGCTGGGCTTCTATGCTTGGGGTTCTCTTGGGAAGCCTTGGCTCTATGTGGAGAACCAGGCAACTAATTTTCTCTAATGTCAGGATTCATGACGCTGCTGAGTTCTACCTGGAGAGCCAAGGAAAAATAATTCTGTGATGGTAAGTCTCTCAGATTTTCTACAAAGTACATGAAGAGTCACAAAACTTGGATTGTTTTTGATGAAATTCCAGACAGATTTTCTAGGTTATACATGCAGAGCAAGGGAACAGGTATTACATTTTCAGAACTACTTGCTGGGCCACTAGGATTACATGGAGAAACAGGGTACTAATCTTCTATGTTGGCACAGATAGCAAGACTGTTGAGCTGCAGAAATTGCAGGATTGAGGGCTAAATTTGTAGTCAGGAAACTAGAGTTCTTTAATGGCAAGACTTAGAGAGCTGTTTGGATTTATGTGGGTAGCAAGGAAAGTAGGATTATATGAAAGTCTCATATAATTTCTTTTCTCTATACATAGAGCTATGGAACTAGAAACTGTGATGGCAGGACACAGAGGACTGCTGGGCTTTATGTGGGGAGTTAGGGAATTTGAGCTCTATGAGGGAAGGTCTTGCAGAATTACTGAACTCTATGTGGAGAGCCAAGCAATAGGGGTTCTATTTAGTGAAGGACTCACAGCCTTGCAGGACTTCACATGGAAACCCACCTAATGAGTGTATGATGGCAAAATACTGAAAGATGCTGAGCCCTATGTGGAGAATCAGGGATGTGGGGTGCTGTTGATGGCACAAGATGTTCATACTTTCTGGATTCTAAATGGTGAGCTAGGTAACATGTTCCCTCAGTTGGAGAATAAACAGTGCTCCTGGACTACATGTGGAGAGTCAGGGAACTGGGTTTATGTTGTGATCTGTACTCAAAATGCTGTTTGAGTCTATGTGGAGAGTCATGAACTTTGGAAAATATTGATGGCAGAACTCAAAGAACTAAAGTGCTTTACATGGAGATTCACAAAACTGAAGTTCTAAAGTAGGATTCAGAGGGCTATTAAACTGTACTAGGAAGCCAGGAAACAAGGGTTCTGTTGATGGAAGAATATGTTTGGTTGCTGGAATCTACATGAAGAGTCATGGAAATGGGGCTCTGCGATCATTGAATTCTCTGTAAAATTCCCAGCACTGATGAGCTTAGGTGAAGACAGGGAACTGGTGTTTTATTGTTTACAGAATGTGCAGAAATGTTAGACTCTACATAAATTCTATAATGGCAGCAGTCACAGGGGTTCTGGGCTTTTTGGAGAGAGCCAAAGAACTGAGATTCTGTGATCCTAGGTCAGGGAACAATATTGGGCTTCTGGTAGAGAACCAGGGTCCTGGGTCCTATGATGGCAGAAATCAGAGTGTCACAGAGATATATATGCTGGGGTTCTATTGATGATAGGACTCACAGTTCCAGTGTCTCTGTGGCAAGCCAGGAAATAAATCTATGATGACATGATTTTCACAGAGGCTAGACTCAGGGAGCTACCATTATATGTGTCCAGGGTTGCTGGGCTCTATGTGGAGAGACAGAGAATGGGGAATCTATTGATTGAAGAATGTGCAGTACTGCTGAGTTTAACTGGAGTTCAAAGATAAAAGACCCTAGGGCTGCTGGAATTTACATAGCAAGACAGGGAACTGAGTTCTATGATGGCATGAATTCCAGGAAGGCTGGACTATATGTGTAAATCACGAGAATTGTGATTATTTTGATGGCAAGCAGTTCAGGAGTTTAATCTCAATGCTGCTGATATCTATGTGAAATTTGAGGGCAATGGGATTCTGCCATTGGCAGGATTTGAAGGACTGCTAGACTATTTGTGCACAGACATATACCTTGTGTTATATGATGATAGAAATTGCAATACTACTGAGATCTATGCAGAGAATAGGGAACTGGGTTCTGTGATAGCAAGACACCAATGACTTCTGGGACCTGTCTTGAGAGACAGGGATATGGGTTTCTTTGATGAACAGACTCCCAGGAATGGTGGACTCTATGTGGATATACAGAGAACTGTGGCTCAAGTGATAGAAGTATGCTAGTCATGCTGGGCAACACATGGCGATACTGGTAGTTTGGGTTATATTGATGAAGGATGTGCAGGTCTGCTCAGTTCTATGATAAGTGCAGGGAACAGAAATCTGTGATGGAAGAACCAATAGAGATTCTGGGATCTAGGTGGAGAGTCAGGAAATTGAGATTGTATAATATTAGTTCTTATAGTTGGTGTCTATGTGGAGAGCAAGGCAACTGGGTTTATATGATTGTAGGTCTACCACTGGTTTCCATATGTCCAAAGCCAGACATCTGGGTTTCTTTGATGGGAAAAATCACAGAAATGCTGTGCTCTTGTTGGAAATACAGGGAACTGAATTTCTGTTGATAACAGAACTCAGATATTTGCTCTATGTGGTTACACAGTGATCTGGGCTTCTAGAATGGCTACAGCATTAGGGCTGCTGAACTCAATGAGTTTTCTATGATGAAATGTGCAGAACTATTGAATTCCAGGTAGAAATCCAGGGAACTGGAATTTTCTGATGGCAGGATTCACAAGGTTGCAAATGTCTACTTGCAGATCCAAAGAACTTTATTTCTACAATGTCAGCAATTACAGAGTTGATCATGTCTATGTGGAGAGACAGGAAACTAGGATTCTGTGATATCAGAACACACAGGACTGCTGAACTATACATGAAGATTGACATAACTGGTGTTTAATGAGGGCAAGATTCGCAGGTCTGCTGTTCTTTATGTGGAGAGCAGGGAACCTTTTTCTATGAAGGTAGGAACCTTAGAGATATTGGCATTAATGGATAGAACCAGGAAACATGGGCCCTATTTTGGTTAAAAATCTCAGGGTTCCTTGTATATAAAGGGAGGGTCACAAAACATGTGTTCTATTGATGCAGGATATGCAGGGCTGGTGAGTTCTCTGTGGATACACAGGGAAATGGGGTTCAATGAAGCCAGTCTTAAAAATAATAAAGGGCTTAAAATGGAAAGCCAGGGAAATGACTTTATACGATGGAAGGACCCACTATACTGCTGGGCTCTAGATGGAGAGAAGACGATTAGTATTCATGATGAATGAAAAAAAGGGATTCATGCATGGAGAACCAAGCAACTGGAGTTCCATGATGGCAGGTCACAAAGTACATGTAAACAATGCACAAAGTAAGTTAACTGCAGTTCTGTTGATGGGCACCTAATTGAACCCATAGATTAGCTATTGTGAATTGTGCTGCTATAAACATTGATGTGGCTCTGTCACTGCACTATGCTGATTTTAGGATATATATATATATCAAGGAGTGAGATAACTGAGTCAAATTGTTGTTCCATTCCTAATATTTTGAGGAATATCCATACTGCTTTCCAGAGTGCACTAATTTTCAGTCCCCCCAACAAAGTATGAGTGTACCCTTTCCCTCACATCCTCCCCAATATTTATTGTTACTTGTTTCTTGATAATTATCATTTTGGTTTGAATGAGATAAAATTTCAGTTTTTTTTTTCTTTTTATTCTTCACTCTGTCACCTGTGGACCCCATATTTTCTTGTCTCAGGATGAGTTTCCAAACTAAATCTCTCCCACTTCTGCCCTTTAATGTTCCTGGCCACATATGTGTCTCCCAGCCAGTCCTGCAAGCAGCTAGATTGGAGTGGGAGGGGTATAGCCAGGTGAGTTTCCATGACCAGTATTTCCCTATGGAAACCCCTCTTCACATTTGTCTTCTGGTCACTTAGGCACACTGTATGTCATGCAGTCTGTTTACCAGGCCAGTATTTTTGGCCAAATTTGGGTTTGTCAGGAATCAGTTCCTCCAACTGTTGACCCCTGCACCATGGCTGCAAAATGCTTCCTTCCTTTGTCCTCCACAGCTGGGAGAGATGTGGCTTCCTTCCAGCCCAATGATATTGGACAGTGTGACTTTCAGTTTCATCAGGAAGTGTCTTTGATCTCTAAACTCTTCATACCCAGACATGCCTTAGGCCTCCTAAAAATGTGGTTTCCCTTAATTCCCTTACTCCTCCAATTTGCTCACAGAGGAAACACTCTGGCTGTTGTCTCCAGCGGTGGCAGTGGGCTTTTCTTTCTTAATTTATTATATCCAATCTCATCAGTCTCTCCAATATGCTTTGAATGCCCAGTATTAAATTTTAGTATTATCTCTCCCCACTTTTTCCCACCAATCTTGTTGAGAAGCTGCCTACCTGCTTTCTAGGTTTCATGCTGTTGAGAAGTCAGGAATATGATCTTCTCTGTGGAAATGGAGTTTCTAATGTCAGGATCCACAGGGCTGCTGAGGTCTTGTAGGATGGCCAGGAAACTAAGTTTCTATTGATGGAAGGACTCACAGGTCTGCTGGAACCTATGTCAAGAATCAGGGAACTGGGGTCTGTGATTCTGTAATTCACAGAATTGCTGAACTTTTTTGTACAGCTGGGGAATTGGTTTTCTATGATGGCAGAACATTCAGGGTTGCCGGGCTCCATGTGCAAGACAGGAAACAGGGGTTCAACAAAAAGCAAGATACAAGTTTTCCTGTGCTATGTCTAAATCCAGCAAACTTGGTTTATACTGATACTAGGACATGAAAGGCCACTTTTCTATAAATGGAGAACCAAGGAACTGTGGTTGTATAATGGAAGTCCTTGCAGGGCTGCTGACCTGTAAATGGAGTGAGTGAACTGGGGTTCTGTTGATGGCAGGTTCCATAATGCTGCTGGCCTCTATGTAAAGAATTACTTATATTTGATGATGGCAGAACACATTTTGATGCTGGACCCTATATGGAGTGCCAGTGAAATTGGTTTCTATGTTGGCATAACTAACATCATTGCTGAGAACTATGTAGATCAGGTGAATTGAGGCTATTATGGCAAGACACCTAGCACTGCTGCAATCTATGTTGAGAACCAGAAAACTGGGATTCTCTAGTGGCAGAACTCCATGGGTTGTTGGATTCTATTAGAGACAGATAACAGTTGTTATATGAAGGCAGAACTCACACTGGTGGGTTTTTTTTTTTTTTTTTTTCTACTGGGGATTGAACCCAGGGGTACTTAACCTCTGAACCACATCCAAGTCCCTTTTTAAGAAATATTTTGAGACAGGTCTCATTGAGTTGCTTAGGTCCTTGTTAAGTTGCTGAGACTGGCTTTGAATGCATGATCCTCCTGCCTCAGCCTCCTGAGCCACTGGGAATACAGGCATGTGCCACCACACCCAGGGAGACTGGTGATTTTGATTTCAAGACTTCATGGTTTCTGGAGTCAATGGAGAGCCAGGTGGGATTCTACTGATGACAGGAGTTAAAGGGATATTGAGCTCTGCATGGAGTGCCAGAAACTCAGATTTTGTTCATTGTGATACTTAAAGCCCTCTAAGAATTCACCTAGGAAGCCGCAAAACTGGAATTCCATGATGTTAGTGATGTTCATCTCTTTGCACAGAGCCAAGGAACTGGGTTTCTATCATGGTAAGACTCCACAGGCTAAGTCACAGTACTTCCAGAGGCAGGGACTTTGGGTTTTATGATGGCAGGACCCTCAGGTCTGCTGAGATCTATGTGGAGAGCCAGGGAAATTGGGTTCTGTGATAGCAGGACTCTCAGGGATACTGGGTATCACACATAGAACCAAAAATGGTTTTGATAATGACAGGATATACAGTACTTTTGGGGTTTTTCTCCGAATCCAGAGAGCTGCAGGGACTATCCAGGTATGGTGGGACTATCTGTCCTACTAATCTTTGTGTGGAAAGCATTGTAGCTGAGTTTGTATTTATGGAAGGAATCCCAGGTCTCCCAGGGTCCACAAGAGACACAGGTAACTGAGTTTCTTTCAAAGGAGGGCACTCAGTGCCTCTGAACTCTATGTTCAGAAAAAAGGAACTGGGGTTCGGTTGATGGTAGGAATCATAGTGATGCTGGGATCCACACAGTGAGCCAGGAAACTAGAGTCTATGACAGCAGCATTTACTAGGAAATCTCAGTTCTTTGTGGAGAGCCCAGAACCTGGGATTTCATCATGGCAGTGTAGCTGAGCTCTATGCAGAGAACCAGGGACCTGGAATTGTGGAGAGTCAGATTTGCAGAGATGGTTAGCTCCACGTGGAATGTCAGAAACAGGTTAGAGGGAGGCTTCTTTTCAGAGTGATCTGGAATGAGGAGGTACACTGTACAATGTACCTTAAACAATGGGGAGGATTTTAACTAAGGCAAGAACATTCTAGGCAATGAGAACAGAAAGAACCAAGGTGAAGAGAGAGGTGCCAATCAGAAGAACAGAGGAATGGTTATTAAAATTTAGATCTCAACCCTTTTATACTCTTAAAAATTATTGAGAAGCCAGCCATGGTAGTCTGTACTTTGTAGTTTCAGCTACTTGAGAGGTTGAGGCAGGAGGATCACTGATGTCTTGAGTTTGAGATCAGCCTGGGAAACAAGGCATAATTTCTTAGCAAAATAAAATGTTCACCACAAAGAATTTTAGTTATAATGATTACTATTAGGGCAGAATTTGAGTGACTATATGAGGGAGAGAGGAGCAACAGAGCAAAGGGCAGCATGCCACATGGTGACCAATAAAATGGGCAGGAAAACTCCACTGACCCTTACCTCCACCTGTTATTCAGCAGGACCCCCACCCATTCCAGCCTATAGAGACACTGGGCAGCCAGAGCCATGTGTGATTTTCTCTGGCTCCCTAACATGAACTGTACCCCAGGGGGCTGGAAATTTCACCTGAGAACCAAATTCCAATGAAGTTTTTTTTTTTTTTTTTCACCTTCTGTCCAATTTTATTTGGCCACTTGCCATGCCCCTGAGCTTATGTTTGTTGCCAAAACCCGGGAGGGTTTTCAGGTTTTCCCCCATTGGGCTTGAGGTCCACACCCTCCCTCAGATGAACCAGGAGATTCCATTCCATTCTTCTCAGCTCTGCTCCATTCTGCTCCATCCCATTTCCCTTTATTTGGCAATAGATGGGGTAAGTTCCCTGGGGTTTTTCCCATTTGCCTTTCCAATCGTTACCATTCAATCTTCATGGGTCTGTCCATTATGTGTGCCACAGACCCCCCTGTCCATTCCATTTGGGCTCTGGTAGTTGTGGAGACACTCTAGCTTCCATTAGCCCCCCATTTATTCCATTCTAGATCCCCAAAAGTCAAAAGACATTTTGCCTTATGGCCCATCCACTGTTTTTCTGAACTAAAATTGGAACACCTTTTTCTGCTTCTGTACATCTCTCTGGGTAAATTTGGATGGATAATGGGAAATACCAGTAGCTCATTGGACCCCAGAACTCCTTTGGGCTGTCTCTACCATAATTTTACTAAACTGGGACTTCCCCAAGACTTAAGCCGTAAAGAGATAGCTTTTTATTTGACCATGGCCTGGCCTCAATATGTTTTAGATAATAACTCAAGATGACCACCAAAGGGCACTCACGACCATTTGCAAGCTTTTGTTTTTGGAATTTGGTGCTTACCCTGCCCTTTCTTCTACCAGTTTCATCACCCACGTTCTCCTCACAGAGCCTGTCCCAAACCCCACCCCCTCCATGATTTGGCCAGAATTCACCCTCCTCTTCCTGTCCTCCTCCTGCAAACCTGCCCCCTCCTCTTGCAGATGCAGCTCATCCCTCTCTTCCTCCTCAGAGTCCTCCCACCACCTAACCCAGAGCATCTTTCTCCTCTGGAGGTGGCTGGTGCAGAAGGCTTTGTGTGATTTCAAGTTCCAGTCTCACTCCAGGATCTTTCCCAGATTGAGAAACATTTAGGATCTTTCTCTGCTGACTCCTCTACTTATATTAAGAAATTTAGATATCTTTCCCAGACATATGATCTCACTTAGCATGTCTTTCTTCCACTCTCGCCCCAGACTAATGAGCCTGCATCCAATAGGCACCACAAGATATTTCTGACCAAGTCCACCTAACAGACATGACTCTCCTCACAGGTGCAAAAAAGCCTTTTACCAGAACTCCAACAAAGTAATAATTAATGACCATATCATTTTTCCAGGACTCTAGTCTTTTTTTTTTAATTCTATATTTTTTGAGCTCATATCATTGATGTTTTGATCATCCCTATTTTTGTTGAGCTCGAGTTTTTAAATATCTGTTACATTGCAATGGAAATCTCACCTATGAAAACTACAAGACCTTTGTTTTTGTGTTATGTGTATATTGTGTTGTCTATTTTGTGTCCAAAAATCATGAACATGTCATGACTTACCTCACATGTCTCCAGGTGGTCAAGTTAAAAAATGTTAATTTATATTAATCATTTGTTTGTAGAACTTGTCTTCACCAGAAAAGAGACCACAAATACTGTTCAATATACCTATCTGATATCTTGGCTTTTACAGTAAAATAAGGATTTGACATGTGTGTGATTACTCAAATGTGTTTTTTGGAAACATCTAATTAATTTACAGGGTGTTGCCACTGGTCTCCTTGTGCAACCAACCAGATCTTTCTACAGACTGATGGAATATCTCTCCAGGCAGCTTGATTCCACCATTCATGGGTTTCTACCATGTCTCTGAGCACTGACTGCAGCAGCTGAATTAACTAAGGAAGCTCTAAAACTCACTCTACTCAAACCAATAACTGTGATTTCCACCCATCAACTACAGGACCTCTTAAGCCATAAATCCCTTCCACTCCCACAGGTGCTAGAGGCCCTATGTTCACCTCGTGAAGACCTCTTCAATTACCCACTCTCCTCACCTGACCTAACCATTTTTGTAGATGGCAGTTCTGTGCTGAGTACAGATGGACATGGTAGAGCCCCTTACACAGTGGTCACCACCACTTCAGTTCTGGAAGCCAATTATCTTCCAGAAGGGACCACTTCCCCAAAAGGCCAAAGTCTTTGCTCTGTTTAGGGCTCTAATTCTATCCAAAGGTAAACAGGTTAATATCTACACAGATTCCAAATATGCCTTCTTGATTCCTCACTCATATTCAGCTATTTGGAAGGAGCATGAATTTTTTCACCACAAAGGGGTCACCAGACAGGAAAGAAAAACAAAAGTTTCTAAGTATGGGAATGTATTCATACTTAGAATGGAAAAGAAAATGTTTCTGGATAAGAAAGTCTTTGTGTGATAAAATTCATGAAGGTTTAAGTAAGCACTAAAAAAAGTCTGTGTGTAAGTAAAGGGCAAATTTCAACAAGTTTGCATGTAACTAAGTTGGTTATATGTACATGAGACAATCAGTTAAAGCTATTTAAGGTTTTTCCTAAGGTCAAATACTAATATACTGTTACAAACCAAAGTTTAATCTATATGTTAAAATGACAAGGATTCCTTTAAAAACACTAATTTACTCTTGACACTGTGTCTGTTAAATTTTATTCTTTAGAAACTTCTTAAAATAATATTTAAGAAAGAGTGTGATGTGCAATAGCAAAAAATGGGACAACAGTGAATGAGATTGGAGTCTTTGACTTAATGGCTGTGGCATGCCTTGTGCCTGGGAGTGTTCCTGTGCAGGAACACAAGATGTCTAACAGCTGTGGCAGTACCCTCCCTGGGGAGGCAATATGCAGTAGGTCTGATATTGATCTAAGGCACACAGTTCTTGGGCAGGAAGGAATTCTTTTGCTAGATGACCAGTGTTTCCTCAGCTCCCTTCTCTGATTTCTGCCTACTTTACAGTAACCTTGGACATTGGACTTTCTTGAGAGCTACAGAGCTCCTAACATTGCACTTTGCAGCTGTGAAAAAGTTATGTAGATGTCCTAGTCTCCGTAACCTTCCTGAAAACAAAGAATAATGCTTACATAATCTTTAACCTAATAATAAGACATATATACATAAAGATTGCTGGCATAACTCCCTAGATCTTCATTTCCATCAGAGAACAGAGCTCCATCTGATCTCAGCTTAATCTTCAAAATCTGTGTTTATAAATCTTTATTTTCTAATTCTCCTTTGCCCCTCGCTGAACTTGAGAATTTGGTCATGCTGGTCATAGCAAAAGAGGCAAAAATTAGCTTCAGAATTAGAACATTTTACCTAAGATTTGTGAAGAACCCCACCTTACCTGAGATAAGGCTCTGCCTCACACCCTTGCATGTTAGAATGGCTCATTTAAAGTTGTGTTCAAAGTTTGATGTTTGTTGTAAAGATTACTGTGATCTCAAATGGGATATAATGAATAACTCAGCCAAGATAGCTATTGCACCAACAGAATGTTTTAGTGTTGGTGATACCATTTTGTGTTTTCCTTGTAAACTCTATAACTGTTACCTGATTAATTTTTTGTAGAAGTACTGCTTCAAGAGAAAACACTGTAAATTAACTTGAAAGAGTAAACCATCACCAATAGAGATAATATAGACCCAAATTAGATAAAAGGGGGTAAATAAGTATAAAATTATAGACAGTAAATTGAAAGCCCAGTACTCTTACTTTATGACCAGTGAGACTAACTTGCTGAATGTTTATGATCAAACTTAGAAATTGAGATTAAATACAGAGGCCAAGAAAATACAGTATTTGGCTCTTGCCCTGAGATTCACCCTGAATCCAGGGAACAAGAGAACTTCTCTAAGGAGCTTTGCAACTCTGGGCCACACAACCTCCCAAACAGGGAGACCACTGGAGAATGAAAAACCAATCAGTGCACCTGCTGCTGAGGAGGGTCATTGGAAAAGGGAGACATCCATGAATCTTCCAAGGGAAGCCATCTCATCAAGGAGACCCTGCCTAATGGGTGGCAGTAATGGAGTTAAGAAGCTGCTCTTAAGTTCTCTATAAGTGACCCTTGTGGGAACTCAGTCAACTCTTAACAGACAGTTTGACCAGATTGATCTTAAACACCTAGCAAAACAGTTAAAACCAAAATATAGCAATTTTTGGGCACTTAAAAGAAACAATAGTTAGATGCAAGCTAAGATATACACTTGTGTTAACATAACATTTTTATAAATAATGTTTTCAAAAGTGAGAAGAGTGGCATTGTTTTGCCCTTTTGCAAATCTTTTACAATCTAGCACAATTAAATATCAGAATCTTGAAATTTGCTTCTGCATTCAGTACCTTGGCATAATGTAAGTCTGGTAAAATGCTTCTGTAAAAATATGAAATGATGAGACTAAAAAGGCAATTAGTGTCATATTATAAAACCTTTTTATTTTATGGACCCTCTGAAAAACTCCAGTTCCCTAGGGGCACCTGGATTACACTTTATAAGTTTATACTTGAGTTTGTCTGAGATACAAGGTGTATAAGTGAATGATAATCTTGGAAGATTGCCATTTTGATCTCCTATGCCTGATGGCCATTAAATCCTAAAACATCTGTATATGCTGAAAATTATACTGCCATCCTTAAAGGCTTTATGAATTGGAAAATATGTGTTGTTTTTATTTTTTTTATTTCTGCAGTATTGGGATTGAATCTAGGGGCTTTTGCATGTTTGGGAAGTGCTCAGCTGCCAAGCAAAGCCAGAATTGGGGAAAGGGAGTTAGGGTAGAAATAGGGGATCAGGTCAAACTGAGGAAATGGAGACCATGGAGGCCATTCAGAGTCTGGGAAGTTGGAGACTGCCTCTGGGTGACTGGAATGTCAGTGTCTCCAGAGAACTTTTGATCACCAAGATTAACTAACTGCTCCTCCCAAAAAGCTGCAGGCAGGGAATTGCTAATTAATGCCCCCTGGGCCGCTACCTGCCTAAATCCTCCCTATGGCCCTTCCCACTGCCCATCTGCTTCTCATGTTTGCTATGTCACCAGATCTCCTGGGCCTAGTCAGTAGGCAGGAAGGAAAGAGATAAGAGGGGAGAGAACTGGAGGAAAAAAAGAAGACCCTAATCTATAAAAGATGTAGGGCATGCTCACTTCTTGGGATTATAGAACATCAGCCATGGCTCCCTTCTCCCTCCAAGGAGAAGTCTGTATTATTACATTTAAATAAAACCTGCTTAGTATGCTTGCCTTGGTGTGCTTCTCTGATGTTATACTTCAACACCTGAAGATGCAGGACCCATCACTGGTACATGGTGGTATCACAGAGAATCATGCCTGGGCCATTAATTTAGAAACCAGACAAGGAGCAATGGGGGATGAAGAAAAGACAAATAGACACACATAGAAAAAGGTGGGGCCAGGTGAAACAACCAAGCTCTGATAGAGACTGACCCAGAACTAGCTCAGAATGTTCATAATATAGGTTTCATCAAAAGGTCATTTTTGGGAAAGTTTCAGCAAAGCAGGCAATCTGAAGGATGCAGGACTGGTGAGACGTTAGGGTCAGCTTGCTTTTTCTCAGGATCCTCTATCTCTGAGAGTTGGTGTCTGAACTCAAGGCCTCAAATGATAAATGCTGTGTCCTTTTGCACATAGGCTTCCTTCTCCCTGAACTGGATCACTACAGCAACTGGGCCATCACAACCTTCATTGTTGCACAGGCAGCTCCCAACTACCTTGAGAGAGTCAGAGTCCATGGTTTAATTCAAATCACACCTTGAAGAAAATGAAGAATTCGTGAGAATTTGTTTGGATTTGTCTAGGGGATGTTTTTCTGCATAGAATTTCAGAGTCAGAGTGGTAGAGGATCCACCCATAGACCTGAAAGGCACCCTTCTGGGAGTGAGCAAATAGCTCATCTTGTAGAGCACTTGCCTAGTGTGTGCATACACCTGGGGAGTTCGAACCCCAGCACCTCAGAAAAGAGCATACAGCTGGCTGGAGTCAGTTACAAAGGGAGCAGCCGCTCAGGGCTGCCGTACAGCTGCCGCTGAGGCCTCGCACCCCTCGCCATTTTCCAGCCGCGCTCCGTCGCGGGTCGCGGCGGCGGGGAGAGGCGGAGCCGCAAGAGCGTGGCCCAGGCCGGCCCTGCGGGGCGGTCGCGGCCGTGACGGCGGCTCCAGGCCCAGCTCCCCTTCCGCACCCCTCCCGCCGGAGATGAGGGGAAGATGTCCGTGTCAGGGCTCAAGACCGAGCTGAAGTTCCTGGCGTCCATCTTCGACAAGAACCACGAGCGATTCCGCATCGTCAGCTGGAAGCTGGACGAACTGCACTGCCAGTTCCTGGTACCGCCGCCGGCGCCGCCGGGTAGCCCGCACTCACCGCAGCCGCCTCTCACACTCCACTGCAACATCACGGAATCTTACCCATCTTCTTCACCAATATGTTTTGTGGACTCCGATGACCCAACTCTGACATCGGTTCTGGAACATCTAGAAGATACTAAGAACAACAATTCGCTTCGTCAGCAATTGAAGTGGTTGATATGTGAACTCTGCAGATTATATAACCTTCCTAAGCACCTGGATGTTGAGATGCTAGATCAACCACTACCCACGGGTCAGAATGGAATAACAGAAGAAGTGACTTCAGAAGAGGAGGAGGAAGAAGAGATGGCCGAAGATATAGAAGACTTGGATCATTATGAGATGAAGGAAGAAGAGCCTATTAGTGGGAAAAAGTCAGAGGATGAAGGAATTGAAAAAGAAAATTTGGCAATATTAGAGAAAATTAGGAAGACTCAAAGGCAAGACCATTTAAATGGTGCGGTGTCTGGGTCAGTGCAAGCTTCAGATAGACTTATGAAAGAGCTCAGGGACATATACAGATCACAGAGTTATAAAACAGGGATTTATTCAGTGGAACTCATAAATGACAGTTTATATGATTGGCATGTTAAACTGCAGAAGGTTGACCCTGATAGTCCGTTGCACAGTGATCTTCAGATCTTAAAAGAAAAAGAAGGCATAGAATACATTTTGCTTAACTTCTCTTTTAAGGATAACTTTCCCTTTGATCCTCCATTTGTTCGAGTGGTATTACCTGTTCTCTCAGGAGGGTATGTGTTGGGTGGAGGAGCATTATGTATGGAACTTCTCACAAAACAGGGCTGGAGCAGTGCCTATTCAATAGAATCGGTCATCATGCAAATAAATGCCACCTTAGTCAAAGGCAAGGCCAGAGTGCAGTTTGGAGCAAATAAGAATCAATATAATCTAGCAAGAGCCCAACAGTCCTATAATTCCATTGTACAGATACATGAGAAAAATGGCTGGTACACTCCTCCAAAAGAAGATGGCTAAAATATGTTGACTCTCATATGTTTGGACCAATGTTGCTTTAAAGAAAATCTTCCCAACATGCAGATACAAGCTTTGAGTGCCCCTATAACAGCAGTACTGAAGATGTTAGCTAATAGATATTTTAGTGGATAATCTGTCAACTGACATCCAGTATAAGTTACAGCCATTTCATTTTGCTCACTTTAGTTATCTTGGATTGAGCAGTGGGGCCTTTACTGTATTTTCCTGATAAATACACTTACTGGCCACTCCTTATCTCTTTTTCTTGAAAAGTGAAATCTTTTAAGCAGGCAAGTCAGCATCAGGTTACTGCAGTTGCGACTTGGCAGTGACTTTCCTATGTTAAGTCCATGGGTTACAAGGATTTGCAAAATACTGTTCCATTTAGAGCCAATAAAAGTTTAATCAATGTTCAATATTGGTTTAGAAAATTTTAAGTCTTCTAAACCACAGCCTTTTTAAGGCCTAAAACAATTTTATGATGTTGCCAACGTAATGACAGGAAATTTACTCATTAAATTGTTAAACATTTTTTATGGCTATATGAAGATATGAACTGTTTCCTGAAGGTATGCTCTTACTTGAATTGTACTTTTTAGGCAAAGCAAAGTAAGGCAGTGCCACTTAAGGCTTGTGAGTAGTAATTTCCACTGGGGCAGCAGAGTCTTGCTGGGCTGAATCTGCTTCTTGTTGGTTCAATATTTCTTACAAAGAAGAGCCACAATATAGAGCTTGAAGTTATTTAAAATACTAAGTCATTTTACCTTTCCATTTTATTAACGGGTTGTTGCAATTATTTGTAAACTAATAAACTTATAAAGTGATTGGCATGAAGACAGACTTCCTTGAGCAAAAAGCTATATAGTTAAGTACAAAAAGATACCTGATTTGGAGATTCTTAAAATTTTTGTTGTCATGAAAATGGCTTTTACAACCAAAAGACTAATAGGATCTCTTAATTCTTTTGTAAAACCTGACTCAAATCAATGTATTCTCCATTTTATTGCCTTACATGAATCAGTCCTGTTCGGTTGGTGAGTTTTTTTTTTTTTTTTTAATAAACCCAAGTTTGATTTAAAAATAAAAAAAAGAGCATACAGCTAAGTCTTTGAAGTATGCCAACCCTCCTTCAACTTAATTTTTTCTCCTGCCTTAATCAAATGAATGAACACAGTTCAAAAAGTACAAGTTGGACATGCAAGTCTTTTCCAATGAGCATTTTCCACAGGGAGCTGCAGTGAAACTTAGCCAAGTGTTCCCAGTCACCTGCATTTCTTAAGAGTAGGTGTTTCTTGACATGAGTCAACTCTCAGGATTGGATGGGTTAGACCATTCTCATGAATACACTGATGGAGGTATTTTTTTCTTTTTTTTAAGGTTTTTCTGATCTTTACTGATGGGGGTATTTCATCAGGAAGTTCTTGAAGAAGACAATGGGCCCAAGGTTGCAATGCCATGAAATTCAAAATGATAACTGCACTAGTCTTTGGGAGTTAGGAGCCTTCTTGGGCACACTCCCAGAGTCTCTGCAAATGAAGTGGACTTGCACCTGAGCACTGTCCATGTGAACCTCAATTGTCAACTGGAAAACCAAGAGGTGAAGACAAAAGACAGCCACCCTTGGCCCTGGGTTTTCTCAGAAAGTTTTGCTTTGCATTGGGTTGCATATTACTTTATGAAAAATTGTACAATTTGGGGCTGAATTCATGTGAGCTTCCACTGGTAGCATTGAGGAAGAACAGGGGGAATTTCAAACTGAGTTTTCCAGTATCACTGGATGTCCAGTATTCCCAGGAATGAAGCACTTTTAGAGACAGTTGTTAATTTGGATGCATCTCTGAAAGAGATGTGGTTTGGAATTGGGAGAAGGATATGGTGTTCTCATGTTTGCCTTGGTTCTGGCAAGTATTGGATTGTGCCTTGTAAGGAAAGAATGACTCAGGAACCTCTCTTGGAAAGAACTCACACTGAAAGAAAGAAATAAGAGACATCAAGTTTGTGGCATGTTGGTGGTGGATATAAGGAAATCTAAGAAATAGAAAGGATTTTCAAATTTGAGAATGCTTGAGGATGCACTTTTCTGGCTCAGTAATACCTAGCACACATTTGAATATTTACAATGTATTGTGTTTTGAAATTCAGGTTTTGCCAATGTTGAGTCATCACATTTTCTTTTTTGTGGAGGTGCTTTGGTTTAAATTTTGATATTGCAATGCACTCTTTATTTTGAGAGCCCAGGTTCAGTGCTGCCTGTCCCAGCCTGTACTCATTGAAATTGAAGGTCATGGGTGCAGGTGCTCTGCCGTAAAGAAAAGCCTTTCCTCAGAGGTCTTGTGCTAAAAAAAATTAAAGCATGTGTATCATCAGCTGCCTTTTGCAAGCAACAGGAGAGGGCCAAATATTTGCAAGTGCATTGATGTCTTTGCAAAGACAATTAAGCTCAGTCATGCTCTTCGCTTACACAGTGATCTGGCAATTCCTACTTCCTGACTTGGTACAGTGTGTTGAAGCTGAAGGAATGTCCTGACATCAGAGGGTAGACCATTAACAATCACAGTGTTTTTTGTGTCTCTTCATTGAGATTTGTTTCCAGTACCAACACCCTTCTGTTTTTTGGACCCCCAAAATGTCCTTACCCTTCATTTGGAGTATTCAGCTTTGAAGCTTTGTATCATTCCTATTTCAGCATGATGCATGTACAAATATGGTATTTGCCCTGTGAGACTGTGCTCATCATGTCATCATGAGGCTCTTGTTTTATCCACAAGCTTACATTTTACATCCTCCAGTGACTGGTAATTGGACTACTGGCCATAAGCCAGAGGGCCTTGGGCCAGACAGGCTCTTTCTGGTCAAGAAATAAATCCTTGAGTGAACACAGATTGTCAAGATATTTCTGCATCTAAAAATGACTTGAAGGGTCTTGAAAAATCACACCAGAAACATTTCTCTGGGCAGCCTAGTTTTTAGGCAGCAACCAAGATGGTGGGACATGGCAGGTGGAGTGAGCACAGAACATCTTTCCTTGCTGGTCAGCACCTTCCTTTCATCCATCCAGCATGCTGAGTGAATGACTCCCTCGTCTACTCATTAGGCATCACAGCAGCCACCCACCTGCACTGAGATGACCAACATCCCAGGTTCCATCTGTCTCCTGTTTGGGGTTCCTAGAAAGGTAGGGGCAACCCGCCTGATTGGGTATGATATTTCCCAATTCCATGATCACCTAAGCCCCTGAGCTGCACTGTATGCTCGTCGGCCCTGAGCTGTCACCAGCCATCATTACCTTGTGATTACCTAGACCAGTTTCTAACTCAGCCAAATTCTGGGTGTGACAGACCTGGAGGAGTGGGTGGTCAAGGCAATGCTGCTGGGGCCGGTGCTAAGCTTGGTGTCCCACATGCTGTCAAGTCCCCCTCCATCCCAGCCTGGCCCATTCAACATGTTGGAGGCTAATTGCCTGCAGCAGGAGATGGATACTGATCACTCATGGTACCCGGTGCGGCCAAACAAGCACAGTGACACCCAGAGGGTCTGGGAGGTAGTGCGAGTTGACAGGCTTCAGCAGGGTCCCGTGCCCTGCCTGGACCTGGATGGATCCACAGTCCATGGGGCTTCTCTCTGCCTTCCTCTTACCTTCACAGCTTAGCCAGCACTTGTCTTGAATCTTGGCCTGAAGTGGTCGGGACCAGAAGCATCTCTGGTTGCCATGGTAACTGTAATGCCATCGGGCTGTCACGCCACCCCTCAGGCCCTATGTGCAGTGCAGGCACCATGTCAGGGAAGGCACTCCTCAAAATCCATGATGCTCAAAGCCTGGAAATAGCCTCTAGGGAGAGAAACAAAGTGTCTTCTACTGGAGCCTGGAACCTCAGCCCCCTTTACACCAGACATGCCCGATGCCTGCCCCTTCCATTTTGAACGTGGTTGCTCTACCATCTTTTGCTTTCATGTCACAGGAGCCCTGGTAGCCAAGTGAGGCATTTCTGTCAGTGGACCTAAAGTCAGTTCAATGATTGGGAGATCACAGATATGACTTTCAGCCACTTATCTCACTGTAATGAGCCTTGAGAGAAAGAGCTGCAAACATGAGTAGAAAAAGATTGAAATTGGATGAAGAACTTTTTTTTTTAACCTGCCAGCAAACATTACTCCTGGAAAGCCAAACCCTGTGAGCCATCACCACATACTTCCATTTGCCTGTTTATATTTACTGAGCATCTGGCCAGTTTGCTGAGGCATTCCCTAATTTAAAGGTACAGGCTTTGTCCCAGAGAAACACCTTCCTTCACATCAACCATACCACAGGCAAGATCCAGCACCACCACTGGGTTTTGTGTTTGGCCCAGATATCTCCTGGTGAGAGTTTCCCAAAGGAAAATTCCAGAAGTTAAAGGAGGAATGAGGAAGGAATCAGTAGATTGTGATTGTAATGATAGGGTTCCAGATGTGAATCATCCCACAAGTCTCTTTCAGGTTACCAACCTGAGTACATTCTAATACCCACATATGTCTGACTCTCCTCCTTCCCCCAGCCTCCATGGCTCACTACCACAATTTTGAACTCAGTGAGGAGCAAAAACTGTTTTCTTCCTTAAGAATATGGGGACAGATTTTCCCTCATGACACACTGTTGATGGTGATATGGAGAGATAGACAAGAGGTATGTAGATGAATTAGGAATTTATTCCAAATTAGGTATGGTGTGTCCATCACATGGAAAAAGAAAGTAGAACACAGACTCTAGAGGTCATGCTGAGAGAAGATATACAGAACCTGGTACCCAGCTGAACTTTGTATCTGAGGAAAGAACAATTGATGATGACTTCTACGTTTCTCACAGCTATTTATTTCCTTTCCATATATTATTATATCATGGGATTTTTTTATTCACAAAAGCTTCTGTTTTGATTAGATATTCTAAAGTATATAATTACTTTATTCTGAAATATATAAATATTTTATTCTGTACACACTCTGAGCACATTGACAAAGCATAACCAACTTGATTTTGGTACATGTCTGTGATTATCATAGTTTTGCACATCAATGCTTAAACATTTTAAAATATGTTTTGTCACTTGATTTTCTTGTCAAAAGTTTTCTTTGGCTATCAATTTTTATAAAAGATTTGTACTTAAATGAATTCTGAATTACATTTGTTCTGATTAGGAGTGAAAAATGATTAAATACCATGTGATAGTTTTTTGGGGGGATTTTCAAAACCATCCTCTCCAGCATACTAAGTAAGTGCTCTACCAATGAGTTGCATCCCCAACACTTACCATGAAGTTCTCAAAGCTGTCATTTAAAAAAGAGTTGTCTCTTGCAGTGTATGTGAAACCCTATTATGAATGCTTAATAATTAGAGCTTTTATTATTATTGTCTGTTCCTATCTATTTCCCATGTTTTTTGATTTTGAAATGGCTTTTTAGTTTCAGATTAATCATGCCAGCTATATTTAGGTTTCGATCCGTGCATCCCTTTTGTTATCATTTACAATTACTAAGCAGATTGTTTTTAATATATATTAAAAATTATTCTTGAAAATGAAAAATCTTACTTTGGTTTATATTTGAAGGTGTGAAGTAGGCAAATTAATGGGATAGTGGAAAAGGGGTGGGAAAAGAAATCTATCTTTCACAACACTAAGAATTCATGTTTACACAGATGCCATATTCATTATGTGTCTAAAATTAGATTTTTTCCCTCAGTGAGTTCTATTCTTCAATATACAATCTGAATCTTAGACTTTGTTTGAAGAACAAGGGTAAGGTTAGAAATAGATGGAAAGCAGTAAAAACAAACATTATTCACATGTATTATTAAGAGTTTAAGTCTGTGGGTAACATACCATTCATTTTAGATGGTAATTAAGAAAATGAATCCTAGAATTCATTTTTTGCTGGAGGGAGTGACAAGGAAGGGTGATGGGATCTATAAATCCATGGTATCAACCTCAAGTGGACCCTCAGTTTCGCATAGTGCACTGTTTAACTCTAAGCAAGGAGCTGATCTCTTCTACATAGTAGAACAAATGTTGTAAACCTGAAACTCCACATTTTCCAAATAAAAATCATAAAAATCTTTCTACACTTTTCAATCATGTTGCCCTTTTGTCCCATCTCATCTATTCAGGGTTATTGGAATATCTATTATATCTATAAAACTCTTTTTATATTGAGTCTCCCTTTCTTAACTTCATCCTTCCCATTGACTTTATATTTAATAAACTTTTAATTTTAGATTAGCAGAGAAATCACAAAGTAAATACAGTGATTTTTACCATATACCCAGTTATTCCTATAATTAGTAAAGTGTTACTTTAATATGTTTTGTACAACTAAGGAACCAATATTGGTACATTACTATTTACGAAACTCCACATTTCATTCAAAGTTCAATAGTTTTCTTTTTTTTTTTTTACTACCAACCATTTATGTCCCAGAATCCCATCCAGGATACCATGTTATACTTAGTAATTATATCTCATACTAAAGATACCGGTTACTGGATTGGGAAGTGCTATGCAATACTTATACATAATTGATAATAAATGAAGTATTCTCTTAACACAGTTAAATATTAAACTAATGGGAAATCTTATATGCTGATAGTCAGAATTCATCAGAGTTTTGTTGCATTTCCCATAATAGCATACTCAGTACACGTTTTATGCGACTTTTATGTGTAACATCAATAGAATGAAAGTCTATATATAAATATTTGTGTTATTATATTAAAATATAAAATTAGGTACATTAGAAGTGCTTGTTTCTTCCCACTATGTGGATTCCTCATTTCTATGCTGATAATTTTTGTGAAAAACAATGGCTAGTAGAATTGAGATTTTCAGTCTCTTTTCTGTCCCCACATGTCAAGTAGCAAAACCCATTGCTGTCAAATAGGGCAATTCAGTAATTTTCACAGGGAGGGAAATGGGTGTTTGAAGTAACCTCCTGCTGTCCACAGTGCTTTTCAATACGTGCTCACCTTTAACATGGCACCTGTAGAATCTCAGCATATTCTTCACTTGTTCTAAAGCTAAATTGGAAATGCATTTCCAGCTTATTAATCCAGTTTCATGACTCTGATGCATAAATTATGTTGCTAGAAACAAAGCCAGCTAGAAGTCTCTCATTGCACTCGCTACTGCTTAAATAGTACACTGAATTATAGGAAGATCTATTACAAGATGTAATTTATCTTTTGTATTTATATTTTAGTGTTCATGTGCTTTTGCTGTAACAGCTATCTTCATAGGAATTTCCTTAGGCTGTGAAAAAGTGAAGGATTTTCTAAGAACAATGAAATATCAGAAAAATGATCACCTTTGGTCTGGAAAGCAGTAGTAAGGAAGTTTTTATATTATATTAAAATATAACATTCATTTTATTTTTTTAGCTATTGTTTCTGTTTTTATGCAACTTTTAAAGTTTTAAAATATTCAAAATAAGGTGCAGCTCACTCTAGATTTTTGAACTCATGAAAACGAGGATCATGTCTGTCTTCTTCACTGTATGCTCAGCACCTAACATTGTGCTTGATAAACGTTAAATAAATGAGTTTTGTCTTCTGTCCTCTGAATAATTTACACTGGAGAGCATGTACATAAGCTAGTGATTATTGTTAATCTTATGTTCAACGAATACAAATGCAAACAAACATTTCTAAAAATTCCATTTAAAAATTTATCAATTATCATAATTACTATTCAGGTGTGATCTTTAAATCCTTAAGGTTGGAAATTATTAGAATTGGTATTGCAATATGCTTTACTCTTTGCATTAGGATCTGATAGTTCACTAATGTAACTGCCTTTTGTTTGAATTCTCCACTTTCTTGCTTGGGTGGAATTCAGTGGTGGTATTTATATTAGAGACCAATTATTCAAATTTAACTTTTTAATCACAATATGATCATTAAATTATGTTTTTCATTATATATAATTTATTTTTAATTGGCAAATAATTTTGTATATTTATTGGGTATAATGACATTTCAATACATGTATATATGTGTGCTGAACAGATGAGAGTAACTGGCATATCTATCGCCTTAAATATTCATTATTTCTTTGTGCTGGGAACATTCACAATCCCCTCAACTAGCTGAAATGCAGTTAGTTTTTGCCAACCTGTTACTCTTAAAAAATAGATTTTTAGCATATTCTAATGTCATTAAATTTTATTCTCTGAAGAGTGGTTATTTGTAGTCTTAAATTTTTCATATATCCTTTCCAAATCATTTCTTACATTGTACAGTAACTTTTCACCTTTAAAATGATTAATTTATAGTCAGTATACTTATGTAATCTATTTTTCTCACTTGAATAATCTTTAAAGCAAACTCCATTGTTTTTGTCATGATCACCCCTAGACCAATGTGTACTTCATGTTAAGGACATTCTCGTATTCACTTAACATACTCAAATGAGTAAGAAAATTTTCCTACTACTGAGAAGAAAAGGTTTCTAGGTCACAGTTATGTCTTCTCATGGACTCGCATTGCTATAGACAATGACTTTATATATTTTATCATGGATAATCATTGTTTTGTTTTTATTGGCTTATGTGTGTTTTCAAAGTAGTGTTATTTTCTCTCAGTAAAAGATGACCCAAAACTTAAAATTCAAGTTGAAAGTGCAGTAGTTCCATGTTTGGAAATTTAAACATCTAAATTCCACAGATAGGTATAAGAAAATAATGTCATTTTATCATAGTTTGGTTAACCCTGTAAGCCTCATTTTATATAAAAAGTAAAAAATTATTGGACTTACTCAGACTGTCATGTACCTGAGAGTGGGTTGTTGGCTTCATTATCCATAATGAAGTAAAAAAATTTCATTTGTTTCTGGAAAGTGTTGTATCTTGTGGTTTTGCTTCATTATTCTGCACAGCTATTAGTAGAAAGGAAGAACATAGTAAACAGTTACATACAAGACAGTACCTGGGTAGGTAGTATATGATGGTCCTAAAACTTCATTTCTCTAATTTAATGTTTTCCATGAAAAACATCATGTACATAAAGAGAAAAGGTAACAAACAAACAAACAAAAAAGATCTTCTTCAGTCATGGAGTAATATACTACCTATGACTAGAGTTTTAGTATATCAAAATTAAATTAAGGACTTGTTAGTTGAACCTGCAGTTTTCTACATCATTTTAACTTGGTGTATGTCATTATAAAAAAGGATAAAAACAATTCCTTTGTGATACTTCTACTTTTGTTCGTTCAAGTTTGGAAAGTTCACTGTTTTATCTAAAGTGGTAAGTGATGCCAAGTCTAACCACGAAGTATCAGTTTTATTTTATTTGACAGCTTCAGAAAAATTGCATGTTTGATTCTCTAGGATTGGAGTACAATGCAATATTTTAATAATTTAATATGATTTATATACCTTTGAAAACTGAAGTTATGCATTATTTCCTTTAACTAGCTTTTTATTTAAGGACATTAGCATCATCTATGCAAGAAGTGTTTTTTTTAGATTATTATTGTATCTTCTATTGCAAAGGGATTCTAGAAAACATTTTTTAAGAAAATTCTTATTCTTTGCTTCTGTTTAATTTTTTTTAAATTTTGTTCTGTCAGTTCCTATTTTTCACCTGTTTGCATTGTTTTTCCAAAACTTTGGTGTTAAGGTTGTTTATCATTTAAAATTTTCTTTTGAAATATACATTGGATATATTGGGTTTCTGTAACATATTTTGATATATTCCACCTACCCCATTTATTGTCTCAATACAAATTCAACTGTGAGTTTAAGGTTTAAAAGAAAGGGTTTGGGAACTCACTTTTAAGCTTTTAAGGAGGGAAAAATGAGATTACATTATTGGTTTTGTGTTTTCATGTTTCCTGAACTACAGTAGAATATAAATTGGTTTTCTTTTTAATTGTATTTTGATTGGAGAACCTGAAATAAATAGCATCTGATTGGTTTCAATTCTCCATAGAAATTCAAAGATTGGTCAGAAAATTATTTTGTGATTTAGTAAAAAGAAAATCAAATAGTAATTTTTACAAGATTATTTAGTATCTTAAAATCAAAGTCTGTGGTAGTTTAAAATTTGGGGTCTTAAAATAAAATAAGGCATTCACTGCAGAATATTATCCAATCCATATGTAAGGTAGGTTGACTACTTCAATTATGAATACTGATGCTTTTAAAACTTGATAGATGTTGAAAAATTTGACTGTAACCAACTGTTTATATTCATAAACACTGTAGAATTGGAGAGTTTTAGAAGTAGAGGAAGAGATGAAATTTTAAGTATAAATAATCAATTCATCATAGTACTTAATTTCAGTCAGAAATTGGGCTTGGGAGAATGGAAACCTACATAAAATTGGAAAAGTTTGGAAAGGTAAGTAAATTCTTATTTTAAAAATGTAAGATTTTAGGGTAGTTTGGATTTGCATTTCTCTTATTACTAGAGAAGTTGAACATTTTTCATAATTCTGTTCATTGCTTGTACATCTTCTTCTGTGAAGTGTCTGTTCATTTCCTTAGCCCATTTGTTGATTGGATTATTTGTATTCTTGGTATAGAGTTTTATGAGTTCTTTATATATTCTGGAATTTAGTGCTCTATCTGAAGTATGAGTGGCAAAGATATTCTCCCACTCTGTAGGCTCTCTCTTTACATTACTGATAGTTTACTTTGCTGAGAGAAAGCTTTTTAGTTTGAATCTATACCAGTGGTTGATTCTTCTTTTATTTCTTGTGCTATGGGAGTCCCATTAGGGAATTCTGAACCTAAGCCAACAAGCCGAAGATTTGGACCTACTTTTTCTTTTATAAGATGCAGGGTCTCTGATGTGATTCCGAGGTCATTGATCCGTTTTGAGTTGAGTTTTGTGCAGGGTGAAAGATAGGGGTTTAATTTCATTCTGTTGCATATGGTTTTCCAGTTTTCCCAGCACCATTTGTTGAAGAGGATATCTTTTCTCCATTGCATATTTTTGGCCCCTTTGTCTAGTATGAGAAAATTGTATTTATTTGGGTTTGTGTCCACATCCTCTATTCTGTACCATTGATCTGCCTATCTATTTTGGTACCATTACTATGCTGTTTTTGTTACTATTGCTTTGTAATAGAGTTGAAGATCTGGTATTGTGATACCCCTTGCTTCGCTCTTTCTACTGAGGATTGCTTTAGGTATTCTGGGTTTCTTATTCCTCCAGATGTATTTAATAATTGATTGCTCTATTTCTGTAAGGTACATCATTGGGATTTTAATTGGAATTGCATTGAATCTGTATAGCACTTTAGGTAGTATGACCATTTTGACAATATTAATTCTCCCTATCCAAGAATATGGGAGATCTTTCCATCTTCTAAGGTTTTCTGTAATTTCTTTCTTTAGTGTTCTATAGTTCTCATTGCAGAGTTCTTTCACCTCTTTTGTAAGATTGATTCCAAGTATTTTATTTTATTTTTTGAGGCTATTGTGAATGTGGTAGATTTCCGAATTTCTCTTTCTGAAGATTCATCATTTATGTATATAACTCCATTGGATTTATGAGCATTGATCTTGTAATCTGCTACTTAACTGAATTCACTTATGAGTTATAAAAGTTATCTGGTGGAATTTCCAGGTTCCTCTAAATATATAATCATGTCATCAGCGAACAGGGACAGTTTGAGTTCTTCTTTTCCAATTCCTATCCCTTTAATTTCTTTGGTTTGTCTAATTGCTCTGGCTAGAGCTTCAAGGACAATGTTGAATAGAAGTAGTGAAAGAGGGCATCCCTGCCTTGTTCCTGTTTTTAGGGGTAGTGCTTTCAGTTTTTCACCATTTAGATTGATATTGCCTTAGCGTACAAGGCCTTTACAATGTTAAGGAATGTTCCCACTACCCCGATTTTTTCTAGTGTTTTGAGCATGAAGGGATGCTGTATATTATTGAATGCTTTTCCTCCATCTATTGAAATAATCATGTGATTCTTAACATTAAGTCTGTTAATATGGTGAATGACATTTGTTTATTTCCAGATGTTGAACCAACCATGCATCCCTGGGATAAAACCCACTTGATTGTGGTGCATGATCTTTTTAATATATTTTGTATGCGATTTGCTAAAATTTTGTTGAGAATTTTTGTGTCTATGTGCATTAAGGATATTGGTCTGAAATTTTCTTTCCTCAATGTGTTTCTGTCTGGTTTAGTTATCAGGATGACATTGGCTTCATAGAATGAGTTTGGGAGGGTTCCCTCCTCTTCTATTTCATGGAATACTTTGGGAAGTATTGGAATTAGCTCTTCTTTAAAGGTTTTGTAGAACTCGGCTGAGAACCCATCTGGTCCTGGACATTTATTTGTTGGTAGGCTTTTGATGACCTCTTCTATTTCATTGCTTGAAATTGATTTATTTTAGTTGTGTATATCCTCCTCGTTCAGTTTAGGTAATTCATATATCTCTAGAAATTTGTTGATGTCTTTGAAGTTTTATGTTTTGTTGGAGTATAGATTTTCAAAATAGCTTCTAATTATATTTTGTATTTCACTTGTGTCTGTAGTGATATTTCCTTGTTCATCCAGAATTTTAGTAATTTGAGATTTCTTCCTCTTTCTCTTTGTTAGTGTGGCTAAGGGTTTATCAATTTTGTTTGTTTTTTCAAAGAACCAACTATTTATTTTGTTAATTTTTCTGATTGTTTCTTTTGTTTCAATTTTGTTGATTTCAGCTCTGATTTTAACTACTTCCTGTCTTCTACTACTTTTGGTGTTGTTCTGCTCTTCTTTTTTGAGGGCTTTGAGCTTAAGTGTTAAGTCATTTATTTGTTGATTTCTACTTCTTTTGTTGAATGTGCCCCATGAAATAAATCTTCCTCTAAGTACTGCTTTCATAGTGTCCCAGAGATTTTCATATGTTGTGTCTTTGCCCTCGTTTACTTCTAAGAATTTTTTTTTTATTTTCCTCCTGATGTCTTCTGTTATACATGCATCGTATAATAGTGTATTATTTAATCTCCAGGTATTGGAGAAGTTTCTGTTTTGTTCTTCTGTCAGTTATTTCTAATTTCAATCCATTATGATCTGATAGAGTACAATGTAGTATGTCTATCTTCTTTATTTGCTAACAGTAGCTTTGTGGCATAAAATATGGTCTATTTTAGAGAACGATCCATGTGCTGCTGAGAAGAAAGTATATTCATTTTCTGTTGGGTGGTATATTCTATATATGTCCTGTTAAGTTTAAATTGTTGATTGTGTTATTGATATCTATGGTTTCTTTATTCAATTTTTGTTTGGAAGATCTATGCAGTGGTGAGAGAGGTGTGTTAAAATCACCTAGTATTATTTGTGTTGTGGTCTGTTTGATTTCTGGAATTGAGAAGGATTTGTTTGACGTACATGTATGAGCCAATGTTCGGGGCATCGATATTTATGATTGTTATGTCTTGCTGATTTATGCTTCCCTTAAGCAGTATATAATGTCCTTCTTTATCTCTTCGGACTAAATTTACTTGAAGTCCACATTATCTGAGATGAGGATGGATACTCTTGTGTCCATGTGCATGGTTTGTTTTCTCCCATCCTTTCACCTTTAGTCTATGGTTATCTCTTTTTATGAGATGAATCTCTTGCAAGCAGCATATTGATGGATTTTTCTTTTTAATCCAATCTACCAGTCTATGTCTTTTGATTGATGAGTTCAGGCCATTAACATTCAGGGTTATTATTGTGATATGATTTGTATTCCCAGTCAGTTGACTCAGTTTTGTTTTTTGACATGATTTGGTTTCTCCTTTATTTGGCTATTTCTTTAGGCTAGTTCCTCCTGTTGCTGATTTGCATCATCATTTTTCATCTCTTCCTCATGGAATATTTTGCTAAGAATGTTCTGTAAGGCCAGATTTCTTTTTGTAAATTCCTTTAGCTTTTGTTTATCATGGAAGGATGGTATTTCATCGTCAAATCTGAAAGTAAGTTTTGCTGGGTGTAAGATTCTTGGTTGGAACCCATTTTCTATCAGGACTTGGTAAATGTTGTTCCAGGCCCTTCTTGCTTTTAGTGTTTAGATTGAAAAATCTGCTGATATTCTTATTGGTTTCCCCCTGAATGTAATTTGTTTCTTTTCTTTTGTGGCCTTTAAAATTCTGTCTTTATTTTGTATGTTAGGTATTTTCATAATAATGTGCCTTGGTGTGGGTCTGTTGTAATTTTGTATATTTGGAGTCCTATAAGCCTCTTGTACTTGGTTTTCCATTTCATTCTTCAGATTTGGGAAATTTTCTGATATTATTTCATTAAATAGATTGTTCATCCCTTTGGTTTGCTTCTCTAAGCCTTTCTCTGTCCCAATAATTCATAAATTTGGCCTTTTCCTGATATCCCATAAATCTTGTGGATTCTGTTCATGATTTCTTACCATCTTCTCTGTTTGGTCAACTTTGTTTTCAAGAATAAATATTTTGTCTTCAATGTCTGAGGTTCTGTCTTCCAGGTGATCTATCCTATTGGTTATGCTTTCTATGGAGTTTTTAACTTGGTTTACTGTTTTGTTCATTTCAAGGATTTCTGTTTATTTGCTTTTTTCAGTATCTCTAACTCTTTATTGAAATGATCTCTCCCTTCCTGTATTTGCTCTTTTAACTGTTGATTGGTGAGATCATTTAATGCCTGCATTTGCTCTTTCATCTCCTCATTTCCTTCCCTGATTGTTTTAATTGTGCACATTTTGAACTCTTTTTCTGACATTTCTTCTGCTGTGCTATCATTGTGTTTTTCTGATATAGTATCTAGGTTTGTTTGGGACATTTTATTCCATTGTTTTCTCATATTCATCAGATGTCAGTGGGACTCTGAGATATTGCAGATTCCTCTATTATCTTATAGTGTCCCTGTAGATTTCCAGTACATCTCCTCCCAGCCTTCAGTAGCCTGAAATCTTGGAGGAACTTGATAATGCAGTGCTTCTGAAGAAAGCGGCCCCTAGCCCGCTACTGGTTCCAGGAATTACAGCTGGCTCTGTGTGGAAAGGCTCTCACTGGGCTGTCTGCTCCAAGAAGATGGCCGTGAAAGGATCCTGCTGCCGGAGGGAGCAGGGCTGCTTGGGGAGGTCCCTGACTGCCCTGTCTGATCCCTGTAACTGCCTGTGGCCTGAGCTCGCCGCTGGCTCTGGAACTCGGAGCTGGTTCTGTACAGAAAGGCTCTCAGTGTGGGGGCGTGCTCAGAGAAGCTGGCTGTGTGGGAGGAGCCCACTGCCAGAGGGAGCAGGGCTACCTAGGAAAGACTCTAGCTGCCCTTCCCTGCTGTGAGAAACCACCCCTATCCGGATCTGCCACCCAGGCCGATCTTCACCCAGTAGGGAGACTCACCCTGTGGTTCTATTTTATTCTGAGTGTGAGTCTCTCAATGCCTCCCCTTCTAGAATCCTGTGTTCTGGAGCGACAGAAGATGCAGGCTCCCTGCACACTGCCATCTTGGATCACCCCATGAAAAGAACCTGCAGCCGGAGGGAGCAGGGCTGCCTGTTGAAGTCTCTGGCTTCCCTGCCCTGTTCCCAGTGTCTGCCTGTGGGTTGGAGCTCTCTGCTGGCTCCGTGACTTGTGGCTGGTTCTATGTAGAAAGGCTCTCACTGGGCAGTCTGCTCCAAGAAGCTAACTTTGTAAGGCACCTGCCTTCGGAGGGAGCTGAGCTGCTTGGGGAAGTCCATGGCTGCCATGTCCTGTTCCCTGAAGCTGCCTGTGGGCCAGAGCTTGCCACTGGCTCCAGGATGTGGAGCTGGTTCTGTGCAGAAAGGCTCTCACTGGGGGGCCTTCTCCGAGAAGCTGGCCGTGTGGGAGGAGCCCACCGACGAAGGGAGCAGGGCTACTTGGGGAAGACTCTAGTTGCCCTGCTCTGCTCTGAGAAGCCGCCCCTATCCGGGCCTGCTACCAGGGCCAAGCTTCACCCAGGCGGGGAGACTCACCCCGTGGCTCTACTTTAGTCCGAGTCTCTCAATGCCTCCACTTCTTGAATCCTGGGTTCTGGAGCGACAAGAGATGCAGCCACCCTCTAGTCCGCCATATTTTATTGCCCAGAACTTTCAGTTCTTGAAAGTATCCTATCAGTTTGAGAGGAAATGAATGTTTTTAATAGGCTTAAAATCTTTTATTGAAACAAAATATTTTGCTTTCTTGATAACACAACAGATTTCTGTTTGTTTAACCTCCTAGCAGTCTCCTGTCTGTGCTGTCATGGGAATTTACATAGTTAAAATTTCTGAAAAATAGCTTTAGAAATAAATATTTACCTTGAAGGGTAAGAAATTCTTAAAATGTGTTTTTTACTTGAACCTTTCACTACCTGTAATTCTACTGATTTAGAAACATTCTGTCTTCCATAGTAACAAAGTGAAAGAAAATAATAAGTAAATAGTAATAAGTAAACTAATAAATAAAAAAGATAGAAAATAATAAATAATAAATAGCAGGAAGGAAAATAATAGCCAGTTGTTAGGGAAGCTTCTTTTTCTTTTTTTTTTTTTTATTGTAAACAAATGGGATACATGTTGTTTCTCTGTTTGTACATGGTGTAAAGGCATACCATTTGTGTAATCATAAATTTACATAGAGCAATGTTGTTTGATTCATTCTGTTATTTTTTCCCTTCCCACCACCCCTCCCACCCCTCTTTACCCTCTATACAGTAGTTCCTTCCTCCATACTTGCCCCCCTCCCTAACCCTAACTCTAACCCTAACACTAACCCTTCCCTCCCCCGCATTATGTGTCATCCTCCACTTATCAGCGATATCATTCATCCTTTGGCTTTTTGAGATCGGCCTATCTCACTTAGCATGATATTCTCCAATTTCATCCATTTGCCTGCAAATGCCATAATTTTATCATTCTTTATGGCTGAGTAATATTCCATTGTATATATATACCACAGCTTCTTTATCCACTCATCAATTGAAGGGCATCTAGGTTGGTTCCACAGTCTGGCTATTGTGAATTGAGCAGCTATGAACATTGATGTGGCTGTATTTCTGTAGTATGCAGATTTTAAGTCCTTTGGGTATAGGCCAAGGAGTGGGATAGCTGGGTCAAATGGAGGGTCCATTCCAAGTTTTCTAAGGAATCTCCACACTGCTTTCCAGAGTGGCTGCACTAATTTGCAGCCCCACCAGCAGTGTATGAGTGTACCTTTCTCCCCACATCCTCGACAACACCTGTTGTTGCTCGTATTCTTGATAATCGCCATTCTAATTGGGGTGAGATGGAATCTTAGGGTGGTTTTGATTTGCATTTCTCTTATTACTAGAGATGTTGAACATTTTTCCATATGTTTGTTGATTGCTTGTAGATCTTCTTCTGTGAAGTGTCTATTCATTTCCTTAGCCCATTTGTTGACTGGATTATTTGAATTCTTGGAGTAGAGTTTTTTGAGTTCTTTATAGATTCTGGAGATTAGTGCTCTATCTGAAGTATGATTGGCAAAGATATTCTCCCACTCTGTAGGCTCTTCCTTCGCATTGCTGATAGTTTCCTTTGCTGAGAGAAAGCTTTTTAGTTTGAATCTATCCCAGTGGTTGATTCTAGCTTTTATTTCTTGTGCTATGGGAGTCCTGTTAAGGAAGTCTGATCCTAGACCAACAAGGTGAAGATTTGGACCTACTTTTTCTTCTATAATCTGCAGGGTCTCTGGTCTGATTCCGAGGTCCTTAATCCATTTTGAGTTTAGTTTCGTGCATGGTGAGAGATATGGGTTTAGTTTCATTCTGTTGCATATGGATTTCCAATTCTCCCAGCACCATTTGTTGAAGAGGCTATCTTTTCTCCATTGCATATTTTTGGCACCTTTGTCTAGTATGAGAAAATTTTATTTATTTGGGTTTGTGTCCGTGTCCTCTATTCTGTACCATTGATCTACCTTTCTATTTTGGTACCAATACCATGCCGTTTTTGTTACTATTGCTTTGTAGTAGAGTTGAAGATCTGGTATTGCAATACCCCCTGTTTCACTCTTCCTACTAAGGATTGTTTTAGCTATTCTGGGTTTCTAATTCTTCCAGATGAATTTCATAATTGCTTGCTCTATTTCTGTAAGGTACGTCATCGGGATTTTAATTGGAATTGCATTGAATTTGTGTAGCACTTTAGGTAGTATGGCCATTTTGACAATATTAATTTTTCCTATCCAAGAACATGGAAGATCTTTCCATCTTCTAAGGTGTTCTTTAATTTCTTTCTTTAGTGTTGTATAGTTCTCATTGTAGAGGTCGTTCACCTCTTTTGTGAGATTGATTCCCAAGTATTTTATTTTTTTCGAGGCTATTGTGAATGGGGTAGTTTTCCTAATTTCTCTTTCTGAAGATTCATCACTTATGTATAAAAATGCGTTGGATTTATGGGCATTGATCTTGTAACCTGCTACTTTACTGAAATCACTTATGAGTTCTAAGAGTTTTCTTGTGGAATTTCCAGGTTACTCTAAATATATAATCATGTCATCAGCGAACAGGGATAGTTTGAGTTCTTCTTTTCCAATTCGTATCCCTTTAATCTCTTTGGTTTGTCTAATTGCTCTGGCCAGAGTTTCAAGAACGATGTTGAATAGAAGTGGTGAAAGAGGGCATCCCTGCCTTGTTCCAGTTTTTAGGGGGAATGCTTACAGTTTTTTACCATTTAGAATGATATTAGCCATGGGCTTAGCATAAATGGCCTTTACAATGTTAAGGAATGTTCCCACTATCCCTATTTTTTCTAGTGTTTTGAGCATGAAGGGGTGCTGTATTTTATCAAATGCTTTTTCTGCATCTATTGAAATAATCATGTGATTCTTGACTTTAAGTCTATTAATATGGTGAATTACGTTTATTGATTTCCTGATGTTGAACCAACCTTGCATCCCTGGGATGAAACCCACTTGATCATGGTGCACTATCTTTTTAATATGTTTTTGTATGTGATTTGCTAAAATTTTGTTGAGAATTTTTGCGTCGATGTTCATTAAGGATATTGGTCGGAAATTTTCTTTCCTTGATGAGTCTCTGTCTGCTTTAGGTATCAGTGTGAAATTGGCTTCATAGAATGAGTTTGGGAGGGTTCCCTCCTTTTCTATTTTATGGAATACTTTGAGAAGTATTGGAATGAGCTCTTCTTTAAAGGTTTTGTAGAACTCGGCTGAGAACCCATCTGGTCCCGGACTTTTCTTTGTTGGTAGGCTTTTGATGACTTCTTCTATTTCAGTACTTGAAATTGGTCTATTTAAATTGTGTATGTCCTCCTCGTTCAGTTTAGGCAATTCATATGTCTCTAGAAACCTGTTAATGTCTTCGAAATTTTCTATTTTGTTGGAGTATAGATTTTCAAAATAGCTTCTAATTATGTTTTGTATTTCAATCCTGTCTGTTGTGATATTTCCTTGTTCATTCCGAATTTTAGTGATTTGGGTTTTCTCTCGTCATTGTTAGTGTGGCTAAAGGTTTATCAATTTTGTTTATTTTTTCGAAGAACCAACTATTTATTTTGTCAATATTTTGTATTGTTTCTTTTGTTTCAATTTTATTGATTTCAGCTCTGAGTTTAACTATTTCCTGTCTTCTACTACTTTTGGTGCTGTTCTGTTCTTCTTTTTCTAGGGCTTTGAGCTGTAGTGTTAGGTTGTTTATTTGTTGAGTTTTACTTCTTTTATTAAATGCGCTCCATGAAATAAATTTCCCTCTAAGTACTGCTTTCATAGTGTCCCAGAGATTTTGATATGATGTTTCTTTGTTCTCATTTACCTCTAAGAATTTTTTAATTTCCTTCCTAATATCTTCTGTTATCCATTCATCATATAATAGCATATTGTTTAATCTCCAGATGTTGGAATAGTTTCTGTGTTTTAGTCTTTCATTTATTTCTAACTTCAATCCATTATGATCTGATAGAATACATGCCAGTGTCTCTATCTTCTTGTATTTGCTAACATTAGCTTTGTGACATAATATATGGTCTATTTTAGAGAAGAATCCATGTGCTGCTGAGAAGAAAGTGTATTCACTCTTGATTGGATGGTATATTCTATAAATGTCCGTTAAGTCTAAATTATTGATTGTGTTATTGAGATCTATGGTTTCTTTGTTCAATTTTTGTCTGGAAGATCTGTCCAGTGGTGAGAGCGGCGTGTTAAAATCACTTAGTATTATTGTGTTGTGGTCTATTTGGTTTCTGAAATTGAGAAGGATTTGTTTGACATAAATTGATGAGCCACTGTTTGGGGCATAGATGTTTAGGATTGTTATATCTTGCTGATTTATGCTTCCCTTAAGCAGTATGAAATGACCTTCTTTATCCCTTCTGAATAACTTTGCCTTGAAGTC
The DNA here is from genome assembly GCF_902686455.1 of Sciurus vulgaris. Taxonomy (NCBI): domain Eukaryota; kingdom Metazoa; phylum Chordata; class Mammalia; order Rodentia; family Sciuridae; genus Sciurus; species Sciurus vulgaris. The sequence continues at coordinate 36,780 of NW_027632502.1, read as the reverse complement.
CACATTATCAGAAATGAGGATGGATACTCCAGCTTTTTTGCTGAGTCCATGCGCATGGTATGTTTTTCCCCATACTTTCACCTTTAGTCTATGGGTATCTTTTTCTATGAGGTGAGTCTCTTGCAGGCAACATATTGTTGGATCTTTCTTTTTAATCCAGTCTGCCAGACTATGTCTTTTGTTTGATGAATTCAGGCCATTAACATTCATGGTTATTATAGAGAAATGATTTGGTTTCCCGGTCATTTGGTTCATTTTTTAAATTTTGTTTATTTATTTGTTTGACACAACTTGTTTCCTCCTTTATTTGACAATTCCTTTAGGATAATTCCTCCCTTTGCTGATTTGCTGCTTTGTTTTTCATCTCTTCCTCATGGAATATTTTGTTCAGAATGTTCTGTAATCCTGGCTTTCTTTTGTAAATTCTTTTAGCTTTTGTTTATCATGGAAGGATTTTATTTCATCGTCAAATTTGAAGGTAAGTTTTGCTGGGTATAAGATTCTTGGTTGGCATCCATTTTCTTTCAGGGCTTGAAAAATGTTGTTCCAGGCCCTTCTAGCTTTTAGGGTCTGGATTGAAAAATCTGCTGATATGCGTATTGGTTTCCCCCTGAATGTAATTTGGTTCTTTTCTCTCACAGCCTTTAAAATTCTGTCTTTATTTTGTATGTTAGGTATTTTCATTATAATGTGCCTTGGTGTGGGTCTGGTGTAATTTTGTGTATTTGGAGTCCTATAAGCCTCTTGAACTTGATTTTCCATTTCATTCTTCAGATTTGGGAAATTTTCTGATATTATTTCATTGAATAAATTGTTCATTCCTTTGGCTTGTTTCTCTAGACCTTCCTCAATCCCGATAATTCTTAAATTTGGCCTTTTCATGATATCCCATAGTTCTTGTAGATTCTGTTCATGATTTCTTACCATCTTCTCTGTTTGTTCAACTTTGTTTTCAAGGTTAAATATTTTGTCTTCAATGTCTGAGGTTCTGTCTTCCAGGTGTTCTATCCTATTGGATATGCTTTCTATGGAGTTCTTAATTTGGTTTATTGTTTCCTTCATGTCAAGGATTTCTGTTTGTTTTTTTTTTCAATATCTCTAACTCTTTATTGAAATGATCATTTGCTTCCTGTATTTGCTCTTTTAACTGTCGATTGGTGCGATCATTCAATGCTTGCATTTGCTCTTTCATCTCATCGTTTGCTTCTCTGATCATTTTAATTATGTACATTCTGAACTCCTTTTCTGTCATTTCTTCTGCCATGCTGTCATTGGGTTTTATTGATGTAACATCTAGATTTGTTTGCAGCATTTTCTTTCCTTGTTTTCTCATATTGTTCAGGTATCATTGGACCGCTGAGATATTGCAGATTTCCTCTGTTGATTTACAATGTCCCTGAAGATTTCTATATATATATCCCCTCTTAGCCTACAGTAGGCTGAAGTCTTGGAGGAAGTTGATATTGCGGTGCTCCATAAGGAACCTGCCTCTCTAGGAGTGGTGGCCTTCAGGTGGGGTATATTCCCTGCTAGTGGGCAGAGGTGCCTCCACTTGTTGACCAATGGTCATCCAAAGGCAACTAGGCTGTGGGCTGAGGCAAGGCCTGTTTGGGCCTGTGTTTCTGGTTTTACCGTCCTTGTGGGGAAACCTCAGCAGGCAGGGAAGACTCACCCGGTGGGGAGGTCTCGCTGGTCAGTTTCCTCCTAGAGGTTCCCCTCAATTTACAGCTACTGCCTGGGCTGGGCTGCCTTCCTCTGCAAAGTTTCCAGGGGCCCGGCCCTACCTCCTGGGCCTGGGAGCCTCACCCTTCGCAGATGAATCTCCTTAGGCTGCCCCTCCTCAGAGAATTTGCCCACAGGCTTGGAACCTTCGCTCCGCCCTAAGCCTATCTCTGTGTGGCTCTTCCACCCAGAAGCCTCCTAGATCCTGGGACCCTGCTCTGCACCTAATCGCCTGGCTGTGTGGCCCCTCCTCTGAGCAGCCACCTGTGGCCCCGAACAATCGCTCTGAGTCCCAGAGACCCGCCACAGGCCTCTTCCTCCAGACAGCCACCCAGTATTCCGGTGCGGTCACTAGGAGTCCAAGAAACTCACTTCGTGCCTCCTCCTCCCACCAACCACTGGTAGCCCGGGGCAATCAATCACTTCGAGTCGAAGTGACCCTCCCCGTTCCTCCTCCTTCTCCAGATATCCCCCCGAGTGTTCAGGAGCAGTCCCTCTGAGTTGCTCTGAATCCACGTGACCCGCTGCATGGGTCCTCTGGGCAACCGCCCGGAGCTCTGGTGCGGTCACTCAAGACCAAGCGTCCCACCATGCTTCTCCTCCAGTCAGCCCCCCTGTGTTCAGGAACTGTCACTTTAAGACCAAACAACTCACCACTCGCCTTCTCCTCTGAGCAGTCGCCTGGAGCGCTAATGCAGTCACTGGGAGTCCAAACGACCCGCCGTGCTCCTCCTCCTCCTCCTCCTACTCCTCCGGGCAGGCCCCAGCGTTCAGAAGTGGTCAGAGTCCAAACAGCTCGCCACGCAGCCCCTTCTCTGGCAACCGCCTGTAGCTCTGGTGTAGTCACCTGAATCCAAGCGGCCGCGCTCCTCTTCCTCCTCCTCGTCCTCAGGGCAGGCCCCGGGGTTCAGAAGCGTCATTCTGAGTCCAAACAGCTCGCCACGTGGCTTCTCCTCTGGCAACCGCCTGTAGCTCTGGTGCAGTCACTCCGAATCCAAGTGGCCACGCTCCTCCTCCTCCTCCTCAGGGCAGGCCCCGGTGTCCTGAGTCCACACAGCTCTCCTCGCCACTCCTCCCCTGGGCAGCCGCCAGAGCCCCAGTGGTTGCTCCGAGTCCCAGCGCTGTGCCGAGCGGCCTCCTTTACGTTGCTCCCAGCTGTCCCAGCTTCTTTTTCTTTTTAAGGAATTAATGTGCAAAGGTTTTAAAATGTTTGAAAACCTGGGTAAAACATATTTTTGATTGTTTTTTTTTTTTTTTTTTTTTGTGCTGGGATTGAACCCAGGGTCTTTTGCTAACAAGGGAAGCACTCTACCAACTGAGCTATATCCCCAGCCACATATTTTTGATTTAACATTATAATTATTGTTTCATTTAATTGCTCAGTGTTCTTCAGTCTTCACATACCATTACAGGGTAAGCACCTTTGATTTTAATACTAGTGATCCAAATCTTAATTTGAAATAAATCACAAAAAGTAAATTAAATTCTTGTTTTATATTTCTGAGACACTTTTTGGTCTTATAAAAACATGGACGCTATGTGTATGTAACTGAAATTCATCTTTGCCACAAGAATATATAATACAGGACATTGTGGAGTTTTCTTTGCAAGATGGATCTCAGCATGCTTAGAGATTATAAATTTAGTTATGACTCTTTATTGTTCTTCGTTGTTACCCTCTTATGATACTCTTGCTTGTTCTCCCAAAATATGTTTTATAGGGTACATATGCAACAGTTTATAAAGGAAGAAGTAAGCTGACAGAGAATTTGGTGGCATTAAAAGAGATCTGTTTGGAACACAAAGGAGGCAAACCCAGTACAGCTCTAAGAGAAGGTATATTTATTTAGACTATTTTAAAACCAAAGCTGTATAAGAGTAATTTTAAGAAATAAAAGCAGATAGAAATAATATGACTGAAGATATAATTAGACCTTTAAAACTATTTTCTGAAACTAACATATTCAATAGAAAAAAATAATATTCTTAATGTATAGTGAAATACTATGAAGTCATTAAAAGTACTGACATAGATAAATATCTGATAGGGAAAATTTACATATTGGTACATGGGAAGCATGGTAACTGTAAATTAGTGGTGTATATTAAATATAAAAAATAAAAAAACTGTATATAAACATGTCATGATGCCATTATATTTAAAAAGTGAATTATTCAAAATTGGTTTGATTCAGATATGTGGTAAATGCCTTCAATCCTGGTGGCTCAGGAGGCCAATGCAGGATGGCATGTTTGAAGCAAGCCTCAGCAAATTAGCCAGACCCTGCCTCAAAATAAAAATTAAAAAAAGGAGAGGTGGTTTGGATGTGGCTCAAGTTCAACCTCTGGTACCAAAACAAATAAATAAATAAATAATATTTGAGGCAACTGTTTAGCAACATAGCAGAAGAAAGCCTACCTTGAACTGTATATAAATTAATCCCAGAGGCTCAAAAAGTTAACATTAAAGAAAAAAAAGCAGAAGATGCTGAGTTGTAATATTAGAGATGACCTTATGTACTATAATATCAAACAGAATATCATAAAAATGGGAAAAGTTGATACCTTCAGTTTTTCTACCATTCATCCGCTTAGCAAATTGCTGTTTTTAACTTAAGAGAATATTATAACAATTGATTTATATGTTAAAATTACTTCAAGTTTTTATAAATCTGTCTTTCCACAGATTAAACAATTGGCTTTCATTTCTGTTTTACAGTTTTACTCTTAAAGAATTTAAAACATGCAAACATAGTAATCTTACATGACATAGTTCACCAAGATAATTTTTTTTGACTCTGGTCCTTGAGTATCTGGTAAGCATTTAAAAATACTCAGTATTTTATTTTTCTTTAGTAATAGAAAGACATTTTTTTAACAGCACCAGGACCATCACTGTTTATTTATTGGTATTTAAATTGATTAGGTGGTATATTCTGTATCTTTTCCTGACAAACAGTTTTCTTTAAAAAATGTATTACTATTAAGTTAATCAGCCATGCATTCTGAAAACTGTTGTAATGTAGTAAAATGCTGAGATTTTTCAGGGATGACTGTGGGAACATCATGAGTATGCACAATGTAAAGGTATGTTTATTGTGTAATGTTAAAGTGTAAAGAAAATGAGCTAGATTGCACAGTGAAATATACCAACCTCATAACCAATCTTTGGAATTTTCTGTTTGGCTTATTTACTCAACTTCTGTTTAATATACTACAGCATTTCCAGAATCATACCTTTTTGTAAAACTGCTTCATTTTATAAGTCTTCTAAAAATATTTTTGATATTTTATTTCACATTATTACTGATTGTTCTACATGTGTATAATAAATCTGTAGGTATATTTAACTTTCTGGAAAAAATCCAAATGATGAGTACATTTTGCAAAAAGGCACCTTTAAATGGTGAACTCCCCTAATATTTTAAAAATGGTATTAAATTATATAATAACAATGACTTTTCAGGGTTATTTTTTATGAATAATGGTTATAAATAAGGCCAGAAACATGTAGGTATTGTGATTGCCTTGCCTGAAGTAACTATCTGTATTGTCAGATGGAATAGTAAGATAATTGTGTTTTTGTAGTACATCTAAAAATTCAAATAATGCTAAAGAAATTTGCTATCATAGTCAGATACAGAAGAAACACAGAAGTTATTAGATAAATAAAAGCATTTGACATACTTGTGTTCTTATAGACGTCTTTGTTCTGAGTGGTACCTTTTACATTTTCAAAGATTTTATTTGTCTAAAGTTCAACAGTTTATAGAAACCTATTTTGAAAATAGGGTGTTCCATCTTGTGTGTTTGATACCTTTATAATTCTGTAGATAGTAAATTAGTAACTTCAAACTCACATTTTTTAAATAGTTAACTTGGTAAATATAAAGGAAAGTCAGTTTCTTTCATTGAAAGAGAGGTCTGAACATATGGCTAGCACATTGCTAAGAATTTTAGAATAAGGCTTTACAAGTATTTCCATATACATTTTATGAAGATTATTTTCATCATAGTTTATATTTTTCTTTGCAAGTTGTGTTTGTAGATCTTCTCAGTTTTTAAATTCTGTTTTTTCTGCTATTATATTAGCACTAATTTGGAAAGCAAATAGTCTTTAAATATCATAACTTGACAGAAGTTTGAGAAGTCTTTTAAGTCAGGTCTAAATAATTAAAAATATTTCATTGTTTGTTATAATTTCATTTAATGTTTTCCAAATGTAAAATTTAACAGGATTATATTGAAAGGTAGCTTTGCTCAACACTGAAACCCCAATACCATCCAATAGGAGTATATTAAAGTAGTAACTTTAGAGTTTTCAAAAATATAAATAAATATGTGGAGTCTTAAGACTTCACAGCTTACAATTTATTCAGACCAGGCATTGTGGTGCATTCCCACAACCCAGCTACTTGTGAAACTGAGGTAGGAGTATCACAAATTTGAGGCCAGTCTGAGCAATTTAATGAGACCCTGTCTCAGAATTAAAATGCATAAAATTTGGGGCATAGCTCTGATATACAGGACTCTAGAGATCAATCCATACTACACCTCTCAAAAAAACCACCAGAGGCATTTCTGCCATAAATCACCTGCTGCCTTCTCTTATTCTTGGTATTCAGATACTGTTTCAGATACTTGTTTGTTACAAGTGAACCAAAGTTACCTCTTGAGTCTTCAGTACTTAAAGTTCTTTTTGGTAACCCCAGAAAATCAAGATGTGTTCCACATGTCCCTTTTCACCATAATATACAAAAAACCTCTACCATTAGCTTTATAGGAATTGCTTTCTTCAGAGAACTAGAGTGAATTACCCCGTTTTGAAACTGAGTAGGAATTGCTAAATGCAAAGTATCCAGGAGGTAGGTATTAAAAGATGATTGGAGGGGTGGGGGGAAGGGAAAAAATAACAGAATGAATCAAACAACATTACTCTATGTAAATTTATGATTACACAAATGGTATGCCTTTACGCCATGTACAAACAGAGAAACAACATGTATCCCATTTGTTTACAATAAAAAATAAATAAATAAAAAGTAAAAAAAAAAAGGTGATTGAGTTATTTTTATAATGGGTAATTTGCCAGTGTATGCAGCCCCATTCTCTCTGACACCTGAGACTTTACATAAAGCCACCAAGTCCAATGCCACATTTAAAGGTGCTGACACAGGTCAGATTGTTTTTTTAAGGGAGGAAGTGCCTGTGTTTGATTGACATACTGGAATTTTGTAATCTAACTATAAGATTCAGTAGTATAGAGGATATGTCTGTTTAGACTGTTTTCTCTCATAAATGAACTATTACTATGAAATTAAAATTTTCTTATATTTATATTTATTTTCATAGACACTGTTGACAAAAATGATAGATGCTTCAAATTGAACAATAAATTAAAATTGAGAAAACAACTCAAAATGGAACAGGCATTGTCCTTAAAATGATATAATTTCATGTTTTTTTTTTCTTTTACTATTCTAGACCACTTGCTTTTCTACTAACAATAGCTTATGCTAATGTCAGGGTCTTAAGCCCCCTTGCTCTTCTCAACCAGGGACAAGGGAAGGGAGCCCTCCCCAACAAGGTCAGACCAGAAAAGGTAGGGCCAACTGATCGCTGGCACCCAGCCCTCCAGGCAGAGGACAATCAGACAATTCAGGGAGACCAGTCGCAGCAGGAACTCATTTATTGAGGAAATCACACAGCTTTTATATAGTGTGGAGGCTAGGTGGGAATCAATCAGCTTAAAGGTCAGCAAGGCACTGGGGGGGGGGGGTTCATGCAGGCAAGAGTCCCAGAGGACAATATGGCAAGCACGAGCTGATCACATTCCCAATACTGTTGTTAACCAATCCCTGATAGTGGTCCGATTTATAGTCATTAACTTTTGAAACCGCCTTTGAGGCCTTGATCTTGCTCACTTGCCAGGGAGTAAGGAGTCACCCTGAGTTAGCTAACGTGTCATTAGTCCCAACAATGCTAATACCAAAGTATATCTTGATTTCTGTAAGATTAATTTTTACTTATTTGCTTTTGCAGTTGTTTCTATAGCAAATTCTATGTGGATTAACTTATTGCCACACAAGAATGGTGTTGCATCAAGACTTGAAACCACAGAACATTCTCATTAATGAAAATGGAATTTAAAGCTAGCAGAGCTTGGTATGGAAGAAATAATATTTATAAATTCCTCCAGGTGGTTAGGTATAAAAGAACAACCATTGTTATAAGGTGTTATCACTTTCATATTGTTAGGGGTTGCTGGCTCAGTTGTGGCTCGCTGGTAGCTCCCAGAAAAAACACTCTGCAGATATGAGATCTCATGCAAGAGTCTTTATTTACGGGGAAGGATAAGGTCCACTTGAGGTGGAAAAAAGAAATAAAAAGAAGAAATGGCGTACAGCTTCTCCCAGATATTGGAATTTCACAGACTGGGAGGATCCAATCACGGTGAAGAATTCTTGAAGACTGACTGATGGACCAATAACATGTTAGGACATAACGTGGGAGGCAGAAAGATGAGGGCAGCATAAGCCGGAAATTCCTGTAACGTAAGAGGCGGGCAGAATGCAGACTGACAGGTGGTGGGGAGGCTGGAAATTCCTGTAATGGAGGAGGTGGGCAGAGCACAGATTGACAAGTGGTTGGGAGGCGGAAAATTCCTGTAACGGGAGAGAAGGGTGGCTTTATACCTTACATTCCCCCATTTCCTTTTTTATAAAAAAATAAAAAATCTTCCTCTCCAGTTCTTTTTGAAGTCTTCTCTCTCCTTCTTGCCTAGGTGACTGGGGTTGGTTTTGCAGGTGAGATGTAAAAAGTTCATTCTCCATCCAGGCTTCCAAAGGCAGATGATTTTCATGAGCTTCATTTTCCTTGATCTGACTGATCCCCTATTTCTACACTAACTGCCTGTTCCCAATTCTGACTTCATTTACCCCTCTAATACTAGGAACTCCTTCACTGCTGTAGGGAAAAGGGGTGATGACCAATCTGACTTCTTCGAACTGGAAGTGGGCAGCATGGGGCAAGCAGTTTGTACGTTCCTTTTCAGAAATTGGGCCAATTGAGGTGTTTATGGTAGAAGTCCGGTTGGGGGAGAGCAGGCTGTAAAGGCATCTGGGGATGGGTGCTTCTATGTGAGAAGAACAAAAAGACATGAGTACTGAAATGAGATTGATACAATATAAATGTTGCAGGATCTGGAACATGCAATGCATATTACAAAGATGACAGAAATTAGTAATTCCTCACCAGGGGGTGGAAGAACTGAGAAGTTGTTCCCATAACAAGGCCTAGCAAATGCTGGAGAAGACAGGCTTTTATTTAGGAACTTTAACATTGTCTAGGTTATTCAGTAGAAGTAGAGATACTAGCAAACATAGATTAAGCCTACCTGTGTTTGTAGGCCTTAAACTGACTTTTTAAATGCCCACGAATGGCTATACTTTGGTTTTAACTGATTTGCCTGGTGTTTAAGATCAAGCAGGTTAAAGTGACCTGTTCCTGTCTGTTGAAGAGTCAGCTGAGTTTCCACAGGGGTCACTCATAGAGAACTTAAGAGCAGCTTTTTAGCTCCATTAGTGCCATTTGGTTAGGCAGGGTCTTGATGAGGGGGCTTTCCTTGAAAGCACTAGGGATGTGTCCCTTTTCCCATGACCCTCTGCTGCAACAGATGCACTGAGTGGCTTTTCCTTTAGTGGCCTCATCAATCGCCTTGGTCAGGAGGTTGTGTGACCCAGAGTTGCAAAGCTCCTTGGAGAAATCCACTTGTTCCCTGGGTTCAGGCTGACTTTGAGGGCAAGACCCAAATATGGACTTTTCTTGACCTCTCTATTTATTCTCTATCTCTAAGTTTAATCTTAACCATTAAGCAAGTCAGTCTCACCAGTCATAGAGTAAGAGTACTGGGCTTTAGCTTTAATGTTTATAACTTTACAGTTGTTTACCCCCTTTTATCTAATTGTGGTTTACATTAACTGTTCTATAGGTGATGGCTTACTATTCCAAGTTAATTTATGATGTTCGCTCTTGAAGCAGTACTTCTGCAAAATATTGATCAGGCAACAATTAGAGTTTACAAGAAAAATACAAAATGGAATCAGCAGTAAAATATTCAGTTTGTGCCATAGCTATCACAGTACAACAAACATCAGACTTTTGAACACAACTTTAAATGAGTTAAAGTCCGGCATACTTTGGAGCCATTGTAATGTATAGCAGGGTGGTGAGGCAGAGCCTTATCTCAGGTAAGGTGGGGCTTTTCAGTGAGGGGCAAAGGAGTGTATAAATGCAGATTTTGAAGATTAAGCTGAGATCATATGGAGCTCTGTTCTCTAATGGAAATGCAGATCCAAAGACTTATGTCAGCAATTCCAAAGTTACTGTAAGGTAGGCAGGAACCAGAGAAGGGAGCTGATGAAACACTGGTTATCTAGCAAAAGAATTCCTTCCTGCCCAAGAGCTGTGTGCCTGAAATTAATATACTGCCACAGCAGTAAGGCATCTTGTGACCTTGCACAGGAGCACTCCCAGACACCAGGCATGCCACAGCCATGAGGTCATGAGAGAACCCAATTTCAGTCACTGTTGTTCCATTTTTGCTACTGCACATTACACTCTTTCTTAAATGTCATTTTACATATACCCTACTGATGACAGGTCCTATAATAGAACATTAAATGATAGGTTTACCATTACAGACAAGTTTAATTTGGAGAACAGCAGGTTGATAAATTTTCTGCTTTAAAGGCTTGCATACCTGGAAAATATGAACACATTTAACATACAAAGAATAATGTTTTTAAGTATGTTACTCCATGGAATAGCTTTATAAATTAATCAGATGTCTCTAACAAACACATTTGAGTAATCCCATACATGTTGCTTATTGTAGAAAAACCAAGCTATCAGACAAGTGTGCCAACAGTATTTGCCGTCTCTTTCCTGTTGAAGAAAAGTCCTAGAAAAATTAATGTTAGACATTTTATAATCATTAATATATTATTAGGGTGACCACCTAGAGACTTGTGAGTTAATTTTAAGGACATTCTACTTCTATCAGTTTACCCAATTTAAATTGAACCTCATTAAATCACGTGAATGAAAAATAGTTGGATCCGTTTTTAAAATTTTAATTTTTATGCATGCTTACATTTAACACAAAAGCAAAGGCCTTGTAATATTTATCTCCATTGCAATGTAATGGATGTTCAAAAATAATGTAGAGTTGGATAAAAAGAACTGATCAAAAATTATTTACCTAGGTATATAGGATCAAAATTATGAGCTCAAAAATACAGCATTTCTTAGAAGAAAAATGATAATGCTTATTAATTAAAGCATGAGAAAATGAGAAGGAGAGAAAATTTGAAAGGATGAAAAATATTCTGAGTTGTAGCCCAGGAGAAATTTAAAATGGACACGTTTTTATTCTTGGGTTTGAAACTGGTCTCCTCCTGCACCTTTCTTCATTTACATTTCAATGTAACCCTTGACTGAGATGTGAATCTGAAAGGGGCTAGTAGGTTTGGAGGGCTTGAGCCTGCAGGGAGAGCCGAGAAGCAAGAAAGAAAAAACTTGAAAATAAGGCATAAGCCAAGAGAACATGTTCAGGTTTTACTCCCTCCACGCCAGCCACCTCCTGTAAAGGAGCTAGAATATGTGTACAAGACCATGTGGTGGGGGGACTTGGTGGGCGGAATGGAGGAGTGGAAGGAGAAACAGAATGAGGCAAAGGAGAGGAATGAACAGGAGCTTCTGCAGAAGGAGGCCTGTAAGGAGATGACTCATCAGCTGGATTAAACTCAGAAGAGAAAGAAGGATTAAAAGGGGGAGAAGAAGCCAAGAGAACATGTTCAGGTTTTTGAGGAGAGCAGAGACTAGGTTTAGCATGAAAGAAAGGAAAAACACGAAGGGGAAAAGTCTCTTTCCATTCACCAGGTCGCCCACATATGTACTTAATTATATCTAGTATAATTAGGCATAAAGCTAGAATTTAGGGTGTCATAAATAGACCATTCTGACTTACTATCTAAAGGACAGTTTAGCTCTAATTCAGGGAACAGGTGAAGGTGTTTGAGATGGTTTAAACATCTCAAGGGCGAGTTTGCTGGGGTGGAAATCCTAGATCCCATGGTGAAGACTGAGACCCACCTAGCTAGTGATTAATGGTGTCCCAAAAACCATGTGCCAGGCAACGAGAAGATTAGTACAGAGGTTTGGTCATCACCAATATCAGTGTCTAACCAAGCATTAGCCAAGAGAGTTTGAGGACGTGGACAGAATTTCGAGCAAGACAAAAACATATAAAAGAGCCTCAAACCCTGAGAAAGAATCTCAGCACCATAAAATCAGGAATCTGCCCAGCAACTAGGACCAGCTATAAGGACCAAGGAGGTACCCCCCACACCTTGGCAGTCGTGAGAGCACTGGATATTATCAACGGCCACTTCTCAGATCAACCAAGACGTGTTTAAGTAGTCAGGGGGCCTGCCAAAGGGGAACTCACCAATTTTGGAGTCCCGTGTTGCATGCAAAAAATGGGCGTCCAGATAAATGGAAGGTGAGCCTGTATCCTCGGGTGCTGGGGCTATCCGATGGGAATTCGCTTGCTTTGTCAGTGGAAAAACCCATCTCGGGTTTCAGCACCAGATGTTAGGGGTTGCTGGCTCAGTTGTGGCTCGCCGGTAACTCCCAGAAAAAACGCTCCTCAGATACGAGATCTCATGCAAAAGACTTTATTTATGGGGATGGATAAGGTCCGCTCAAAGTGGAAAAAAGAAAATAAAAGAAGAAATGGCTTAGAGCTTCTCCCAGATATTGGAATTTTGTGGGTGTGAGGAACCAATCGTGGTGGAGAATTCTTACAGACTGACTGATGGACCAATAACATGTTAGGACGTAACGTGGGAGGCAGGAAGATGATGGCAGAATAAGCCAGAAATTCCTGTAACCTGTAACGTAAGAGGCGGGAAGAATGCAGACTGACAGGTGATGGGGAGGCTGGAAATTCCTGTAATGGAAGAGACGGGTGGAGCACAGATTGACAAGTGGTTGGGAGGCGGAAAATTCCTGTAATGGGAGAGAAGGGTGGCTTTATACCTTACACATATGAGTTTGGAAATTTTCTCTGAAACCTCTGAACAATAATTGGCAGAAATTTGTGGGTGGTTTGCATTGGTTGTTAGGAAAAATGCTAAAAGGCAAGGGTTTCCAGGTGTAGCCATGGACCCCAGGTTTCTGATACCCTTTCAGGGAGTGTCCAGAGGTAAAAATATATTTTCAGAAGTGTACTAAATATTATTTGCTTTTTTCCCCTGTGTTAATATTTGCACTGTTGATCCAGATGCAATAAGAATAAAACTGCTCTTTCCTGGTATACGTTCAGGCAGTGCCACCAAAGCATATCATGGTATTCTTCACCACTGCACATTGTTAGAGAAAAAGTATCCATTACACATAAAATATTTTGCCAAGCAATAAAATGCATTGATTTTATTAAATTTCCATCCTTGAGTAAATCAATAGTATTTTTGTGTTGTATACGTATGCTGAAATGGGAATTATATAAAAACATATGGACTTCACACAGAAATACTACAGTTATTGCAAGAAAAGGTTTTGGGTGATTATTTGAATACAAGGTGAACTAGCCCCTACCCTCCTTTTTTTTAAAAGGAATATCATTTATTCTAGGAAAAATGACCAAGAGACAAAGTGTGGTTATCCAGACTTAGATATTTGGCAGATTTTTCTTGAAATTAATGAATTAAGCTTGTCACTTCAAGCAAATCAATTGTAGGTATTTCTAGCCAATACTAAAATTCAGGTTTATAAATACAAATTAGATTTTGAAATTTTGGATATGCTGCTTTAAGTTTAATATCTTCCCACTATGTAGAAACTTTGCTGTTGTGGTCAGTTGTGATATTAACAAATATAAGATTTTTTTTATTTTGAATAAATATATAAAAATTTCAATCTATAACTCAAAAATAAATATTTTATCCAGCTATCAGCACCTCATATTATAGAATCATGTATGGTAAAATATTCATTTAAAGTGCAAGATAGACCAGTGAATTTTCACAAAAGTATGAATAGTGTATGGATATTATTTAAGTTACAATATAACCTTAAAAAGAACTTAATCTAATTCTAATATATCAAAGAACACTATCTACAAAAATTATAAAATAATATTAAAATGTTTCTCCTCTTTTCCAACTTCATATCTGTGAGATTTGATTTTCTTCATATAGCTATTTATATTATGATATGTTGTGATATGGAGTAAAGCAACATTTCACAACAGATAGAAAGCAAAAGCAAATATACAATACAGTTGTCTTCTATCAAAGTAGACTCTAAATAGTTTATTAAAATGTTAAAAAAACATTCTTAACTAATTTTTTTGGAAAAAAATTCATAAAAATGTTATTTATGCTAACATGAGAGGAGTTTTTAATGCATAACTAAATATTTTAATTTTTTCTCATATTTTATGGTAAACATCAGCAGTAATCTATATAAGTAAATACTTGGGGTCCTTAATAATTTTTAAGAACTTGAAATGAGTTTCAAGACTCAAGAATTTAAAATCCACCTCTGAAATGGTGTTCCTTTATATGCTTGCCACCATGATTGCATTTATTATGTGCTTAGTAATTTAAGTGGTAGTTACTTACTTATATTATTTTAGTTAATCTGATTTTAAGGGACTCGAAAGTAAAACAAAATTAGATGTTCTTTTTGTTTTGAGTACATTGTTTCTACTAGAGGAAGAAAAATAATTGTAGATTAGCTTTGAAAATTTTGTTACTTTATGAATACTTTGGTAGAACTTAGTTTTTAAAAATCCATGCAGTTTTACAAAATTGAATTTTTAATTTTTCACAAATTATTACAATAGTTTCTCTTTTGGAAAATTTTAATAAATTTTATAAGTATGTGTATTTCAGGTATTACTCAATAATGGATTAAACATTTACTTTTTAAATGGTAAATTTATCTTTGACAATTTGTATACTTCTACTCAGTTAGTATTTTGCTATTTGTTTGAAGTGTAAATTACTATTGATATTTCCTTCCTTAGAAAGGAAATGAGTGTGCCACCTATGTTTAAACAAAAAATTACAAGTTATTTACATATGCTTGCATAGATTATACAATCATTTTTAAATAGTTTATATTGTTATTTCCCTTTTAATTGTTCCTACCCCTCCTCTCTTTGTCAAACTGCATTTACAGTTCTTTGACGTAATTGCAAAATGAATGGCTGTGACAGAGAAACATTCATGAGTATTTGAAATGAAAAAGGAATGTCAAGGACCATCAAAAATCCCCTTTTATCTTGGAATACTCTGAGTGCTTTAAATTTCGCCTCTATCTTCTTTAAAGTTAGCAAAGAAATTTTGTCTTCTCACAGACCAGTAAGAAATTCTGATTACTGCCAGGTGCATTTCATGCGTGCCTGCAATCCCAGTGGTTTGGGAGACAGAGACAGAATGATTGCAAATGCAAGAACAGCCTCAGCAAGGTAGTAAAGCCCTTAAACAATTTAACAAGACCCTGACTTAAAATAATAGCTCAGATGTAAAGTGTCCCTGGGTTAAATCTCCAGTACCAAAAAAGAAAAAAGAAAAGAAAAAAAAAAAAAAAAACAGAGAGAAAAAATAAATTCTTATTTTCCATGGGATAATATAATCATCTTTGTTGCTTTGGTTATTTATTTATTTTATTACATAGTAAATACACTTGGGACTTCAAATAAGTGAGGGTCAATTCAGTTTGAGTCTTTATACTGTAAGTTGTTCTTGATCCTTTTGAAAATTCTACACTTTTTTCATGACCAGTAAAAATCAGAGGTCTAGGAATTACAATATAGTCATTTTTATTAATGATAAAAATTGGCTTGTGTAGAATTGACACCACCATTTACCAGTGACGAGTTCTGTTGAAGTTTGAACACTAGAGAAGCACGCCATGGCAAGCATATTAAGCAGGTTTTATTTAAAACTACTAACACAGACTTCTCCCTGGAGGGAGAAGGGGACCATGGCTGATGTTCTAAAGTCCCAAGAAATTAGCACACCCTACATCTTTTATAGGTTCAGGTCTCTTTTGTTCTCCAGTTCTCTCCCCTGTTATCTCTCCTTCCTGCCTAATGACTAGGTCTAGTTTTGCAGATGAGATGTAAAAAGTGAGAAGCAGATGGGGCAGGGGGAGGGCCAAAGTGATTCAGCCAGGCAAGGGCCCAGGGAGCATTAATTAGCAGCTCCTTGCATGCAGTCCTTGATAAGGGCAGGTAAATTTGGTAATCAATGAGCTCTGGAGATCCTTAATGTTTCATTCTCCCATGGGCAGTCTACAACTTCCAAAGGCAGATGGCCTTCATGGCCTTCATTTCCTGGATTTGACCTGATGCCCTATTTTTACACTAAATGCATGTCCCCAATTCTGGCTTCAGAATCATGTGACAGTTAGTTGAGTTTGAGAGATTGTATATTTCATTTCATACCAATACCAAAATTCTGATTGTAGACCAGGAACCTATTTGGACAAGCATGCTTGTTCATGATCTTCTCAGAAGCAGGAGAGTAAAGTATTGGGGGAACTACACCTGGCAACTTGCAAAGCTATAGGATAAGCAAATTTATAGCTCTGTCTTTAACCTCCTTACAACTCAGTCTTAGCATCTGAAAGATAAATCAGAAAGCTACCTTCCATCATATTAATTACCAAAAATTATAGAAAATAATTTGTTTTACTTATTTCTCAAAGTTGCGAGATTAATAGTAAAATTGATAATAAATAAAATGGTGTCAGCATTGTTCCAGTTACTGTTAGCCATGATTTAACTTTCTGGTATTGCTTATGCAATTTTTATCTAATTTAATAAAGAATTGATTTAAGTTTTTTGATATCTTTTATATTTTAGTCAGATATATAAAATTATGTGTCATAAAAAGTTATATGTAATAGTAATCTCAGCCTAAAAAAAGTTCTCTTGTTTGAAATAAAACATATGGTAAAAATAAATTTATTTGCTTAATCTACCTTTAAAAATTACTCTTTCTTCAATGACAGGATTTAGAGGCTTAGAGATGATAATAACTCTAGTGCTAATGACATATAAAATTGGGAACTCTAAGCTTCATTTCTGGATAATCAGTGTATTCCATATTAAATTGACAAAGGAATGGCAAATGTTTTGCATCATTTACAGCAATTAGTAACACTCAAAAGCAATGAGGTCTCTCTTAGTCTAAACTTTTTCATGTAACAAGAAGAGTACAAAATACATTGTAATTTCTATTCCATGGAAACCTTTTCTGAATGGATTTCTGCAAGGAAATTATCAGTAAAACTCAACTGGATTGTAGACTAATGACTTCAGGATATTCAATAAAAAAGTGGTATAGCAAGTAAATGTTAGAAGTAGGTTAAAGGTGATAAAAGCTTTTAACTGTGGAAAGTAAAATTGTGTATCTCTGTGTCACTGACCTATTTTGGATTAATTTAATTTCAGCTGGAAAATAATTTTGGCAGTATGTCTTAAGGACAAAAGGAAAAAATCTTTAGGTTAGATTAATATAAACTAAATATCTACACTTTATACCATATACATACAGCACATAAACGTAAGTAAAAATTTGTGGTCTTAGAATTATTGTGTTTAGATTAATTATGTAATGATATGTTGACACAAGACAAGATGTAGTCAGCAGAATTCATAAATCCAATTTTGTTGAAGCTTCAAGAAGCCATGGAGTAGCCATCTCAGTATCCCTGTGAATGGAGTCATGGTGAGGATAAGGACTAAGAAATCCTATATATTATTAATGGATTTCAGTATATTTAATTCTTTGTTTTCTTTTCCCTACTAAGGACTAGCCAGATTCATATCAGTTCCCATAAGATTTACTCAAGTGATATTGTCACACTATGGTATTGGCCACCTGATGTGCTTCCTGGTTCTGCAGAGTACTCAACACAGATTGACAAGTGGTAAATATATACAGATACAAAATTACTACATTTATAAATATTTGCTATTTTAAAGAGTCAAAGCATAAGCAACGAATAAGAATTCTGGCATGGTATCAAGATTATTTATGTTTAAATATCAATTTCATTTTCCAAATCACTGGCTTGTGCCTTAGATTCCACATTTAAGAAAATGGGAATATTTAACAATAGCTACTTTAATATTAGGTACATAATGCTAAGGCCAAATTAATTAAAATGTAAACAAAAATTCAGAAAAGTACTGATTGACACATTAATCGAAAGCAAAATTATTTTATCATTATTTAATATTCATCAAAATCTACCAGTTTTAAGTTATTCTAAAAATAATAATCAAAATACAATAACCAGAAAAAGTAAGCTCTGACAAAAGTTTAGAACAACACTTATATATAATAAGTAACTTATAAATAGTTGCTGTCAATTACTGAAATTATGTCATCTAGTGAAATAAAAGACAGTCTTAGGGACCTGATTCATCTAGGAGAGGGTAGTAAATATGGTGTGTTCTCCAGCATCAACCCTGGGAGCAGGGCCCTACAGTCCCATGTGAGAAGAAAGGGGTGTGAATGTGGGGGAGAGGTTGCTGTGCATACTTAAGCATAAAAGGGCATTTTGTAAATCTAATTGAGTTAAACTATTTTATGTATAAACTGGACTAAACAAATCTCTTTCTGTCTTGAGAAGAGGTACCTGTAACATTTTATATTCAAATGTTTGTTCTTCGAAAATGAATGATTTCCTACTCTACCTACAAGAATGCATTATAAAATGTGAGGTTAGCAGTTCTCTGTGACCCTTTCTGGCACTGTACAGGTACTGAATCTGTCAGTCTGGGTCTCCAGGTTTCTATTATTTTCTCCTGCCTCTCCTCCCTTACATGCACACCAGTCTTCCTGTATTAGACATAGATGGAGACATTTTTGAACTCACCCATGAAAGCCAGAAATAGGTCAGCCTGGAAGTGAGATTGGGTAGACTAGTAACCTCTGTCACCAAACCTGGAAGTTCATAATCTTCTTTACCAAAAAAGTAGCCTAAAGGAAGAACAATGGTTCATGGTTTTTTCTTCTTCATCACTTCTCCTTTCTCAGTACAGAGCAGTTGATAGAATTTAAGATTCAAATGATCAAAGTACGATTTTTCAAACCCGTTCTACTCTCTTGAATTCAACCTCAATAATTATATGTACTTCTTTATATATCTGTATTTAA
The DNA here is from genome assembly GCF_902686455.1 of Sciurus vulgaris. Taxonomy (NCBI): domain Eukaryota; kingdom Metazoa; phylum Chordata; class Mammalia; order Rodentia; family Sciuridae; genus Sciurus; species Sciurus vulgaris. Next base: position 17,812 of record NW_027632502.1, on the reverse strand, counting down.
AGTGTTTTTTGATGTGCCATATTTAAGGGTAGGTAACAAGATACATTTCCAAACTTGTTTTCATATGGAAAAAGTAATGTTTGGGTTATTCCAAGTAAATAAAAGAAAACCAACATACTGTCTCTAAACACCTCTCATCACAAAGTATTTATTAAACAAAATAATATCACAGTAAAAATGATACATATATGAAAGTGAATGAAGACTCACAATCACAGATAAGACATCTACAGGGACCAATTTTCAGGTTGTATAGTTCTAAAAACTTCAGCCATAGCACTTTAACACTGATCAAGCAAACATGAAAAGAATATGGTGGGTTTGCTTCCCTTTGGTGCCTATTTTGACTAAAGTACTTATTTTAAGAACACACACAGCCTGAGGCACTGCTCTGAGAGTTATTCTCAATTTCTACAGTTGTCCATGCATAGAGCATTTTGATCTAACAAAAATTTCATTATCCCATTTCTAGTAAGTGGATCTAGAGTGTAGTTAAAGTATTTTGAGGAAGAACTATAACAAGAATAAGATTTCTGTTCATTTGAATATTTCTTATCAGCATTAAATTTTTTTAAAAAATTAAACTTTTAGGTAAAATTCTTGCCCATTGACTTATTTTAGTTTCCCTATAAGAATCTTGCATGTTGTATGTGTTCTTTTATTCTATATTTTTTATAAAACATTTAGTTATCAATGGACCTCTCTTTTATTTATTTATATGTGGTACTGAACCCAGTGCCTCATACATGCTAGGGAAATGTTCTACTCCCCTACTGAGTTATACACTGAGTTATAACCACAGTCCTTATTCTACAATTTTTAATGATATTTCTTTTCCTAACAGTTTTGGAACAGGAGTTATTTACAGCTAGGCCTTATGAAAATGAAATTGGAATGCCCATTACTGTTCTACCTTCAATGAGTTCAGTGGTCCCAGACAATTCTCAGCTTCTTCTGCAAACCTGTCCTGATCAATAAACTGGAGGAGGGAAGCATTCTCAAAGGCCCATTTTAGCTTTTAGCTCGCACATTTCACTTTCAGTAATTTCCAGTTCCCTGAACCAGCTCACTTTATTTTAGTAAAGATGTAACTTTTATGAGAGAGTACCAGTAGTGTCTGTGGATTTTGGAGCCAGTCCCATTACATTGCAGTTACAGCATACTGGAGTTGTTTAGTTTTTTTTCCCTAATATTTTGTGTCTCCGCACAAGAGGGAGAAGCTTGATTCCAATTGAAAACTGTAAATTTCTAACTAAACCTAATTTTAGTTTCTGAAAATTCAAGTAATATGTTTTTGTAAAGTTCACTTTTTAGCCTTTTTATAATTACTGCTATTTAATGCCTGGTTTGGATCAGTTATTTAGTCACATTTCAAGTTTGTTTCTGTTACTTATCAGTTAAAAGATTACAGTTAACCTAATCTTAAATGAGCACTTTCTAGTTCATTTATCTACTTTGGAACTTTCCTGCTTCATGTATAGGTTTGGTGCCACTGTAATGGTGCCTCATGATTTTTTTTTTTTTTTACAGAACAGAAAATATTTTATCACTATTCTAAACTATACTATACAAAAGAATCTCTTTGTTGTATCTGCAAGTAGTTCCACACATATGTGATTCCTGAAGAATTTTGCCAAGATTTCTTCCAATGTTATAATCAATTTAGTAAAATATAAAGCAGTTTATCATGTCTCAGATTCCACAAGCAATGCCTTCATTACCTAGTTTGATATTTGTATTATAGTACATTTTTTGATCCATCAAAAATTATGACTATCCTCACAAAAGCCCTGCAAAATCACTTCTTTATTTCTTGAGTTCATCACCAGTGAGCTTTCAAAATATTAGGTTTTTAAATGTTAATTATTATTCCAGGTATTTAGAGAAACCCATCTCCTATTGAAAAATTAAATATATCATGTGGGTGTTATTTTTCTATAGGAAGAATCAGGGCTAATCTTTTGAAATAATATGCTCAACTGGAAAGTATAGCAGTCTGGATGCTATGGGATGCTGACTATCCATTTCAGATTTTTGTTAGGGATGTAAAAAAATATGAATATCTAAGTGGCTTCAAAGTTTAAAAAATGCTTTTGAGAACATTTTCTTTTTTGAATATTTATTGTCTAAATATGGCTTACTTTACTTTTATAAAAATGTTACTTGGATATTACATTTATTAATTTTAATTCAAAAGAGATTCTAAGGCAATTCTTATACAATTGAAAGCTAAAAGGAAAAAGTGATATGAATATGCTTTTATATTTTGCCTATAGGAAAAAAAATACAATTTTACTAGAGAGTTCTTTGGTAGTAATTTTTGTCTTTCAAATATTTTTCTTAATACTAAAAGTATACAAATATTTTACATAAAATTGAATGCAAAGGAACATACAGCTGGTTATAGTGTGTATACAAGCACAATTCAGCATATGCAGAATTAAAGAGAAAAGAGGCTCACATTCTTATTAGTTCCACTGAAAACATTAAGAAAAGTTCTTCATTGTCAACAGGGTCTAATGCTTAAGAGCTAAGAGCATATAAAAAACAAAAACATTAAAATTCACTTAATGCAAAATGGATTTTTATATATACTTGAATATATAAAAGGTTTTTAAAATGCAAGCAAAAATGTAGACTATTCATGTTATGAAAATTGAAAACCAAATGGACAGATAGTTTTACAATGTCCTTCTTTTGACACAGGTAAACTAGCTCAGGGGGACAAACTTAATCAGTCAATGAGACTTTCATTTCAGCCAGACTGCATCAGAATTTTTGAGAGGTCAAAGAAAGCAGTACTGGAGAAGCAGCTCTTTCCAGACATGATTGGCACTGACATGTGACTTCCAAGCAGTGTGGGAAACTTCAGGGGGCAAAAATTTTAAAATAATTATTTCAAATTTCCTGGGGAAAAAAATGGGGTTCCTTACATTCCCAAACAGACCACAGTAGTTTGGTTCTCTCATCACCACTGTAATGGATCAATTGTCAATCATTTTATAGAATGATTTACAGATGACAATTGAAGGATTACTTCTAGCAAAGAAGAATAAAGCACATATAATGTACTTAATTTTTCTATGACAGGCTACTAGAAAAAAGTACATAATTTAGATGCTACTAAAGCATATTCAAATACTCTTTTTTAAAGGTTCTAGGCTATCTAGGAAAGCTGATCTGCTTTAATATTGAGAAAAAAATTTGTCAGACTCTTTATAAATCCATAATTTCTAATACTATATTTTGGAATTGGTCATCAGTTTTCCAGAGCACTACAAAGATGTTTCTCAGTAAACTAAAAATGAGGATTGTTATCTTAAAACATTTAGAAGAAATATCTCCTTTAGAGTTGAAAATGTATTTTTAAAATATTTTTATTTGTTCTACTTAGTTACACATGATAGCAGAATGCATTTGATTTGTTTCATTGTGCACAAAGTTTGTTTTTTGTTATAGTTGTCAATGCATATTTATTTGTTTATATGTGGTACTGAAAATTGAACCCAGTGCCCCACTCATGCTATACAAGCCCTCTACAACTGAGCTCTAAACCCAGCTCCTGAAAAAGTATTTTCATTGATAAATAATATCAAATTTATTAGAAAGATGATTCATAAGAAAAAAAACTTAGTGTAGAGATAATTTCTGTATTGCTAGCAACTAAGATGATAAATAGCAAGATAAAAAAGTGAACATTTTAGTGACAAGTGTCAGTTCTGAAGCAAATCTATCATCTGTGCTCCCAACTGAACAAGCTGAAGTAAAGGCCTCCTGTTAATACTTGACTACACCTAGATGTTTTATTGCCTAGAATCATACATGTCAAAATGATATACTATAGTATATCTGTCTTGTAGCTTAATTCCTATTTAGTCCAGAATAAGTTTAAATATTAAACTTCAGCACTAAATATCAAACTATAAAGACTGACACCTGTTAGAAGTACAATAAATATCTGTAGAACTAGTAAATATACTTTTGCACTGTAGACTATTTCAGTCAATTATTTTTATATGTGCTTTCTTGCTTATCAAGTGTTGTCATTTCAATTGATATCTAAGGGCTACAAATGAGTAGGGAGTTAAAGTTCTGATTACATAATGGTCAAAGATAATAAGCAGCAACACCTAGTTTTAAGCCATGACTAAAATTTATCAGTACTAAATTGCCCAACTTCTTACTTTGGAAGGGGTTAGGGGCTGTCTTAATTACTGGTTCAATTTATTCAGTGGTTTTTGGTATATTCAAGGTTCTTTTTCTTTTCTGGTGCTTTAAAATTTTAATTTTTTCTAAAATGTTATCTATTTCACCTGTGTTTTCAAATTCTTCACCTATAATTTATACTCTTTTTTTATGCTCTTAACCACTATTCCCTTTGACTTGGAGTGAACAATGGAGGAGAGCAGGCCTTATATTTTTTGTTGGGGACTGTGCCATGTGGACTATGCCAAGATGATGCCAGGCAGTCAGCCAGAAATTGTTTTGGTCACATAGGCAGTGAGGAGGTTAATTAACATAAGCACACTTGGGTGATTTGTCATTGGCCGTATTCAATTAAGTCCATGCATAAAATGCATGCACATGTGTTCTTGAGTGCTCCTGATCTTGCCTGCTCATTTTGACCTTTACCATGTTTGGGCAGTTGGCTCCTAGCCTGATCTCAACTGGAATGGCCCCGCCCTCCGCCTCCTGTAGGGAATATAAGCGGGCAGTAGGTAGAAGGATAAAAGAAGCAGCTAGCAGAAAGAAGCAGCTAGCAGAGAAAAGCAGCAGCTAACAGAGAGAAGATGCAGCTAGAAGAGAGAAGCAGCAGCTAGCAGAGAGAAGAAGCAGCTCAGATCGTAGTACACGGGACACACAACTAAGAAGCATTTCAGATAGCACCTAGTTCACAGGATGCGGGACCTACCTCTAAGAAGAAGCAGCAGAACTCTAAGAAGAAATAGATCTCTGATAAGCATAGCAAGCCTCTCTTTGTCTAAAACTTCCTCTAAAAGCAGTCTTTCTTCCTCTCAAAGAAGCCTCTCTTCCTCTAAAAAAGCAAGCAAGTAAGGAAGCAGCACAGAAATAGAAGTAGTTTATTTCCAGTCTGCCTCTGATAAATGCCCGCACAATTGTTACTGCAGGCAGTAACAAATATCCATGGGATTGTTGCCGCGGACGGTGGCAAATGGTGGCCCATATGGGGAGAAGGAAATCATATGGAGAGAGGGAAATCGGCAACAATTGTACAGGGAGAAAGGAAATCATACAGGAAAAAAGGAAATCAGAACGGTGGGGAAAGTAAACTTAGGAGCTTCACAGGAATAGGGCAAGGGAAAATTCAAAGTCCTCCTCCGGGAATATGTATGGCAGGGAAAGTAGGAACCTCGCAGGAGTTTCTGGCCAGAGCAGTTTAAGGGCGAGGGATAGTAGGAAAGTTCACAAAGGACACGACAGTGACATGCAAAAATGCGTGTATTTTGTGTTGCTTGTGTGTTTGTCAAATTCAAGTTAACAGAAGGCTGTCCTGAGAGACAGCAAAAGGATGTCCTATAGTAAATGAATGTGTTTCTCTGGAATGTGTGTAGTTTTGTATTGTTTGTGTGTTTGTACTACTGTTAGTGTGGCCTTTGTACAGTAAAAGATGGGTTCAGAAATATCACGAAATCAGTCTGAAAGGATAATTCAAAAAGGAGGCATAAAAAATATATTACAAGGAGAAGTGATAGAAGAGATTAAAGAGGAATTTAACTGGGGTAGCCAAAAACAGGAAAGTTCTGGGGAGGAAGGAAACACTGGGGAGGAATTAAAAAATAAGGAAAACACTGCACAATCATATGTTCAAACTCTAGCAGAAATAATCCCAGGATTTATAGAGAAAAAGCTACTCAATGTGCCACAAGGGGATTTTCATAAACAGGATCTAATAGCAACAGAAAAGAACTGTTAAAGAGAACAAAGTGAGGAATAATTGTGTGGTAGTGACTTAGAAAACAATTACTCAGAAAGTTTAAGAACAAGTGAAAAATGTAGGAGAAAGCTAAATCTGATATGAAGATCCCCAAAATTCATGGAATCTGCCCATAAAAGCTTTAATGAGGCAGTTATGACTGAATGGAAACAGCTATGCAAAACAGTTTATCTGGAGGACAATATCTGAATTGGAGAGCTCAGTGGCAGGAAATAGCTGTTGAAACTGCTTCCTGAAATGCAGTAGCAAGGTTTCCTGGTAGGAATGTTGAATAAGAGAAGACCAATACGCTTCAATAGATACTCAAAATCAATATGATCCTGGAGTGTATGCACAGATACATACAGTGGCAAAGATAAAATGTCCTAACAAAAGACAAGAGATAACTACAGTAAAATCTGTTACACCTCGTGACCCAGGTCTTTGCCCAAAGTGCAGAAAAGGAAAACATTGGTCTAACGAGTGCAAATTAGTTATTGATGTTGAGGGAAAGATGTTACCAAATCATTTAAGAAATCGGCAAAGGGCTCTTCGACTCAGGGCTCACAAATGTATGGAGCCTTAGAGGGGAATGGTGTTAGACCACGAATTAAGATGGTTCTTTGACACAATCCTTTCCTATGGCCCTGAATGTTTCTTCTAATGATACTGCTGCAGTAGTTACTCATCAAGATACTATTATTCAGATTACATCTCAAAAATCGGCTCAGTTGGTGGAAATGGAAGCAGCTGTCATAGCCCTTGTAGAGTTTAAGGAGTAACAAATCTTTTTGCTGATAGTGATTGCATCACTCGGGTGATTCCCAAATTAGAATTGGCTGGACCCATAGTCCCTCATAAGCTGATTTAGCCACTCACATGGTTTTCATCTTTTTCTCAGTAAAGAAAGCTGCTTATTTTCATCCTGTGTAACTCACTTTCTAATCCCTCATGTTGGTGCCTCACCTTTAAGGAGGGTCTATAAGTAAAGGGAAGTGCACTGATCAAAAGGTTAATGGAGTTAGTACTGAAATATGTAGAGAGGGTGAAATGATTATTTTTTCATATACTCCTGTGTGCCTAGCTCTTCCTTTTCTTTTTGTGACTTTTAATGAGAACTTCTCTAGACAGTTATTTTCACAGATCATACAACAATGGACAGATAAATTCAACGAGCTAGTAAAAAGGCTTCGACAACAAATCCTTACCATGAATGCCACTAAGGTGGAAGTCAAACCAGGAGAACTTATCACGGGAGCATTAGATAAACTAACACAATTCGGCACAAAATTTGGGGGACTCTTAAGTCCCACACAAATAAGCTTGGGTATGCTTGTGTTAATTCTATTCTACATTTACAAACGCCTCAAAGCCATTCAACTGGCTTATAATGTGATCATAAAACAGGCCATGGCCACACTTGGAGCAGGACAATCTCCCAGTATATGGCTTAGTATGCTGGATCAGTAGTCAAAGATGGGTAACCATGGGAAAACACTGTACCAACCTAAGACAGAAGGGCCAACCCTGCCTTGGAATCCTTTGATGATGGGTAAGGACAGGATGTTGATTCCCGAGACCTAAGACAGACATGATCCCTGCCAGTTTCCTTTCCATTTCATATAAGGAAGGGGGAATTGTTGGGGGCTATGCCATGCGGACTACACCAAGATGGCACCTGGCAGCCAGCCAGAAGTTGTTTTGGTCACATTGGCAGTGAGGAGGTTAGTTAACATAAGCACATTCAGGTGATTTGTCATTGGCTGTATTCAATTAAGTCCATGCATACAATGCATGCACATGTGTTCTCCAGTGCTCCTGATTGTGCCTGCTCATTTTGACCTTTACCATGATTGGGCAGCTGGCTCCTTGCCTGATCTTCACATAATTGGTGTCAGCCCTACCCTTCACCTCCTGGAGGGGATATAAGCTGGCTCTCCTCGAGCACCGGGGTTCCAGGTTCAAGGTTCCGGTTCCTGGGTTTCCTGAATCTACAATGAACCATTCCGAATTCAAGAGCCTCGCTATTCATTTGTCTCCTGCACCAAACTGACTCTGCTGGACAGCGTCAATTTTTATTGTTCAGGTTTTTTAATATTATGTTTCGGGTTTTTGTCCATCTTGTTGATATTTTCAATAGAATCTCCTTTCTGGGGTTAGGGCTTTAGATCAGTGGTAGACCACTTGCCTAGCATGTGTGAGGCACTGGGTTTGATTCTCAGCACTACATATAAATAAATGAATAAAATAAAGGTCCATTGACATATAAAATTATTTTTAAAAAATGAATCCCCTTTGGTTTTTTTAGTCTTGTCTGTTATTTTAAAGAGATCACTGACTTCTGCCCCTAACTATTTGGGTACACTCAATTGTCACAGTTCTCAATTAACCTGGCTTTCATGGCATGTTTCTCAGTCTTTTTTATTGGCTCTTTACTACTGTAATGTATAAAGCTGCTCCCCCCACCCTTTCTGTTGGAGCCATTTTCCTGCTTCCCAAATACTATCAGTCTGTGAACATCCTAGCTAACTATTGGTTCATCAGTCAGCTTGTAAGTATCCTTCTCTGTTATTAGTCCCCTGTTAGTCTGGCAGAATTCAACTGCTTCACGGTAGCTACCCCACCATCTTTTCTCATGCTTCTCTCTCTCCTACTCACTTTCTCTATCCTCCTCACTTTTCCACTCTCTCTAGCAGGTGACCTTTCTTGTTCCCTTTCTTTTCCTCTCATTTTCTTTCTTACCCTGCAAGGTGACACTTCATTTGCTTAATAAACTCCCTTACATGATTTCCCGTGTCCTATGTGGTTTTTGTGGGATCCCTTACATTGGTGCTGCGACTGAGATGGGTCCTTCCACTGTGTCTTAAAACTGTCTCTTAAGCAAGTGGAAACCCATTTGATGCCCCACTGACCCCCCAGACACAGCCCCACCTTCCATTAGCCGGGATGCTCAGCTTTTTGCATGGAACACCGGACTTCAGATTGGTGAGTTCCCTTAGAGAGGTCCCCACTCTAGACCACTTAAACACACCTCTGCTCACCTGAGAAGCAACCATCGAGTGTCTGGGGCTCTTGAGGCAGCTGAGGTGTGGGGGTACCCCCAGCCACAACATTTGTAGTTATAGCTGGCTTATATAGTCAGTCTTATCTACCAGGTGGATTCCTGTTTTTATAGTGGAGATTCTCTCTCAGGGTTGAGACTCATCCTAATACTCCCACTTGCACTCGCACTCAAAAACCCTGATATCAGGTCCTCAACTCTTCTTGGCTTTTGCCCTGCACAAACATTGGTGCTCTTGTGATGACACAATCAATGCACTGCCCCTCATCTCCAGCACAGTACTCTGGCCTTTGATGCCCTGGCCACAGAATCGGCTGTATCAATCCCCACCATGGAATCTGGGTCCTCCAATCTGGCAGATTCAAACCTGGGAACCCTTCGCCCTACCCCTGACTTAAAACCATAAAAATTCATTTGTGTAATGGCACACAGCTTCCATGAGCAAGCGAGCATTTGGAAAGGGATTCCTTATCTTCACGTCTCTTCTCTCTTGCTTCTTGGATCTTCCTGCAGTCTCAGGCCCCTCCAGCCCTGTTTCTTCATCTTCTCCTGCTTCTCCATCTCCTTTACCCCATTCTGTTTCTGCTTCCATTCCCCGGCCCAACCCACCGAGCCCTCCTGCCATGAGGTCCTGCATACACCAATGTGGAGGGAGTAATCAACCTAACCATCAGTGGCATATCCTAGTATGGAGTATAATATAGCAGCCCCATTCCCCACAAGTAGTGGGAGATAATTGTTTCACAATTTTCTGCATCCAAATCTGAATTGATTACTAAACAGAAAAAAGGGTTAAAATGCCCTAGGGATCAAGTTTCTGCTAGAACATTTTAGCCCCTTTCAGATCCAGATCTCAGTCAAGGCTTACATTGAAATATAAATGGAGGAAACCAGAATGCTCAGTGGGAAACCAGTCTCAAACCCAAGGCAAAAAGTGTCCTTTTTAAATTTCTCCTGGGCTGCAACTCAGAATACTTTTTTCTCTCCCTTTTACCTCTTCTCTCTTTCTCATTTTCTCATGCTATAATTAGCAAACATTAACATTTTTCTTCTAGGACTTTTGTTTTCTTAAGTGCTATATATTTGAGCTCACAATTTTGATCCTTCATATCTAGGTTAGTGATTTTTGATCAGTTATTTTTATCCAATTCTGGAATTATTTTCAAACATCTGTTACATTGCAATGGAGATAAGCATTACAAGGCCTTTGCTTTTGTGTTAAATATAAGCATGCATAAAAATTAGAATTTTAAAAATGGATCCAAATAGTTTTAATTCACATGATTTAAAAGGTTCAATTTATATTGGGTAAACTAACAGAAGTAAAATGTCTTTAAAATTAACTCACAAGTCTCTAGGTGGTCAAAGTAAAAAAATGTTGATGTTTATAAAATGTCTAACATCAATTTTTCTAGGACTTCAACAGGAAAGAGATGGCAAATACTGTTTACACTTCTCTGACATCTTATTATTTTTACACTTGTCTGATATCTTGTTTTTTTTTTCATAATAAGATGAGTGAATTAAAGTTGACATGTATGGGATTACTCAAATGAGTTTGTTAGAGACATCTGATTAACTTACAGAGTTTTTCCATGGGGTAACATACTTAAACATTATTCTTTGTATATTAAATGTGTTCATATTTTCCAGGTATACAAGCCTTTAAAGTAGAAAATTTATCAAGCTGCTATTCTTCAATTTAAACTTGTCTGTAATGGTAAAACTATCATTTAATGTTCTATTATAGGACCTGTCATCAATAGGGTATATGTAAAATTTGTTAAATATATTTCTAAAAGTTATTGAGAGGCTGATTTTTTAAAAGGTTAAGCATGAAAATATTTTACCACTTTGCCACACAAAAGGAAACTTAAAAGCTCTCTAAGCCTTTCTTTAATTCATGTTTTAGATATAATTTTAAATTTTGTTAACTAATGTTCATATAAACTCAGGAGTCAATATATGTAAACTTCTTAAAATTACATTTAAGAAAGAGTGTAATGTGCAGTAGAAAAATGGGACAACAATGACTGAGTTTGGGGTCTCTGACCTCATGACTGTGGCATGCCTGGTGCCTGGGAGTGCTCCTGTGCAGGGGCATAAGATGCCTAACTGCTGTGGCAGCACATTGATCTCAGGCACACAGCTCTTGAGCAGGAAGGAATTTTTTGCTAGATAACCAGTGTTTCATCAGCTCCCTTCTCTGGTTCCTGACCACCTTACAGTAACTTTGGAACCTAACATTGCACATATATAAAGATTGCTGACATAACTCTTTAGATCTGCATTTCCATCAGAGAATAAAGCTAAAAGCTCCACCTTACCTGAGATAAGGCTCTACCTCACAACCCTGCTGAACATTAGATTGGCTCCAAAGTAAGCCAGACTTTAACTCATTTAAAGTTGTGTTCAAAAGGTTGATGTTTGTTGTAAAGTTTACTGTGATCTTAAACGGGGAATATAATGAATAACTCAGAAAAAATTCAATATAGCTATTGCACAAACTGAATGTTTTACTGTTGGTGATTCCATTTTGTATTTTCCTTGTAAACTCTAATGGTTGCCTGATCAATATTTTGCAGAAGTACTGCTTCAAGAGTGAACATCATAAATTAACTTGGAATAGTAAACCATCAACTATAGGACAGATAATGTAAACCCCAATTAGATAAAAGGGGGTAAATAACTGTAAAGTCATAGATATTGAAGTTAAAGCCCAGTACTCTTACTTTATGACTGGTGAGACTGACTTGCTTAATGGTTAAGATCAAACTTAGAGATTGAGATTAAATAGAGAGGTCAAGAAAAGTCCATATTTGGGTCATGCCCTCAATGTCAGCCTGAACCCAGGGAACAAGAGGACTTCTCTAAGGAGCTTTGCAACTCTGGGTCACACAACCTCCTGATCAAGGAGATTGATGAGGCCACTAGAGGAAAAGCCACTCAGTGCATCTGCTGCAGAAGAGGGTCAAGGAGACATCCCTAGTGCTTTCAAGGGAAGCCACCTCATTGAGGAGACCCTACCTAATCAATGGCACTAATGGAGCTAAGAAGCTGCTCTTAAGTTCTATATGAGTGACCCCTGTGGAAACTCAGCTGACTCTTTAACAGACATGAACAGGTCACTTTGACCAGCTTGATCATAAACACATAGCAAAACAGTTAAAACCAAAATATAGCCATTCTTGGGCATTTAAAGAAATAATACTTAAATGTAACTTAAGATGTAAACTTGTGTTAGCCCACTAGAATAAAGACGAAAAGCTACAAAAGAGAGATTGTTAGGCAAATGTGCCTGATAACTATCATCAGAAACAGCCAGTCAGAAGTTTTAGTCATTTTAAGGCCTACAGACACAGGTAGGCTTAATCTATGTTTGCTTGTAACAGAAGTATAGAGATCTCTACTAAATGTTGTGTTTACATTCCTGATAACCTAGACAATGTTAAAGTTCCCAAATAAAGTCCTTGTCCTCTCCAGTATTTGCTAGGCCTTGTTATGGGAACAACTTCTCAGTTCTTCCACCCCCTGCTGAGGAATTATTGACTTCTGTCATCTTTACGATATTTATTGGCATGTTCCAGATTCTGCAACAATTATATTGTATCAATATCATTTCAGCACTCATTTATTTTTGTTCTGCTCTCATAGAAGCACCCATCCCCAGATGCCTTTATGACCTGCTCTTCCCTAAACTGACTTCTAGCATGGAACCCTTGAGTAACCCAATTTCTAAAAAGGGAACTCCAAATTGATTGACCCACACTGTCCTCTTCCAGCTCAAAGAAGCCAGATCAGCCATCACCCCCTTTCCCTACAGCAGTGAAGGAGCTCCTAAAATTAGAGGGGTGAATGAAGCCAGAATTGGGGACAGGCATTAATGTAGAAATAGGGGATCATTCAAATCGAGGAGATAAATTCCATGAAAACCACTGCCTTTGGAAGTCTGGAAGGAGAATGGACTTTTTACATCTCACCTGCACAACCAGCCCCAGTCACTTAGGAAGGAAGGGGAGAGAAGGCTTTGGAAAGAACTGGAGAACAAAAGATTTTCTTATAAAAACAGAAACAGGGGAATGTAATGTACAAAGCTGCTCCCCCTGCCCTTTCCATTGCAGCCATTTCCCCACCTCCCAAATACTGTCAGTCTGTGAACATCCTAGCTAGCTACTGTTTCATCATTTAGCTTGCAAGTATCCTTCTCTGTTATTTTTCCCCCATTAGCCTTGCAAAATTCATGGTAGCTACCCCACCATCTTTTCTCATGCTTCTATCTCTCCTACTCACTTTCTCTATTCTCACTTTTCCACTATCTCTAGCATGTGACATTTTTCCTTCCCTTTCTTTTCCTCTCATTTTCTCTCTTACCCAGCAGGGAGACACTTTGTTTGCTTCATAAATTCCCTTATGTGATTTCTCATGACCAGTGTGGTTTTTGTGGGATCCCTTACAACTACAGTCCCACTTTTTTTCTTCACATAATAAGTATAATAGAAATGGTAGTGATAAAATTACAAATTATAATGATTATAAGAGATCCTATAGGTGGTCCAGAAAGTAGCTAATGTTGGGACATATGTCTGACAGAAGTCCCAAGCAAAGCTGGAGCCCAGTGCTCCAGGTTGGACCACATTTGTTCTGGACTTAATTCCCTCCCATTTCCTGTCCTTCAGCATCTAATCTATAAAGTATAAATGGTCAAATCAACCCTGTGGCATCAGAAGTAAGTTTGGAATGGCTGGCATGAGATAACCTCGGACAACTTTAAGAAACCAATAGGAAAATGCACTTGATAGAACGGCAGAGCAGTTCCTGACTGAGGGCAGTGTGTTGTGTGGGGGTGTGGGGGATGGGAGTCAGGGGAGTGGGATCACAGTCCTTTTTACATTGTAGCATAGACCATACTTCTGAAACAAAATAGTATTATAAAAGTCTACAGGTCAAACAGATTGCCTTATTAAAAACAGAGCCTAAAGAAGAATCAGCTCAATGCTGCCTAGGTTGCTGTGATTAAGAATGTGACTGCCCAGTGAATACCGAGAATTCCTACATGTACACACAGTCACATGAATTTACAGATAGCTTCCTAATATTTTAAAGACACAGCAGAAGCCATGTTCCAGAACAGTTCATGACAAAGTACAGTTCATTTGAACATGATTCAGGAGGCCAGACCCTAACACAGTGACAGTCTGGCTCAGAAATATATTCTCAGTGACTGTGTTTGGTAGTTAAGTAACTAAAGAAACAAATGAAGGAAATCACAGATAAAAGAGCACACTTTGCAAAGATTTGATTACAGACAAAGGTCTTCGACTGGATACAGTATCACGCTCCAATAATTCCAGCAGCCCAATAGGCTAAGTCTGGAGGATCACAAGTTTGAAGGCAACTCAGTACTTAGTGACAAGTTGTATCAAAATAAAAAGTGAAAAAAAGAGGAACTGTGGATGTAGCTCAGTGGTAAAGCACCACTTGGTTCAATCTTAATACAGAGAGAGAGAAAGAGTGATCAAAGTTTCTTAAAGTAAATTAATGAGAAGTACAATCAAATATTCAAAGAAAGAATGTGCTAGTCTTTCTAAAAATGAATACGATGTCTGTAATTAAATATCTTAATTTCAGGCTTTCCTCTGATAGCCATAAACACAGGTCATTATTACATATAACTAAGGAGATTCCTTGATTTGTTTCAAAACATGAATTTATTCCCATTTTATATAAAAATTCCAGGAAAGTATAATTTCTAGAAAGATAATAGATATGTTTTATAAACTGAAAATTTTCAGGATAGATGTGCAAGTAATCCATCAAATGGGAAAATTAAAAAGAAAATTATTAAATTTATATTATCCAAAGCCAGTAAAAATGTCATATACATTTCAATCATTGCCTAAAAGCCAAGGAAACATTAAAAAATATATGAAAGATAACTTTCCATAACAAAGAATAGTTTGGCGAAATGTGGTACTTTCTCTTTGTAGAAATAAAGAGAAAGCAATTAGAATAATTCTTATGTAAACAGTATTCAATTTTATTTAAAAACATTAAAATACATCATATTGTTATCTCCTAAGATATCTTCACACAGTCCTTGTAACAAAACTATTCATTAAGTATTTAAAAGAAAAAATGTCCAATTATATAGAAAATAGTATACTGAGACTCTTTCAACATAAACATAAATCAGGATGAAAGGAAAATAGCTAAACTACACTTAATTGCTCATCAACCTGTATATAAACATACATGAAGATATTTAGCTCTCAATTGTCTATCCCTTTGCTTTCATCCATACAAAGCATGCAAATGATGTATTTCTTCTATCTCATGTTTTAAATGTAAAGCATATATGTGAACTCGCTGCTTCATAATCCAGATTTTCTCTCTTTTTTGTCATGTTTCAAATTTATTAGTCTTTGGAAATTGAATAATTATCACAAATGTCTCATTCAGCTAGAGATTATCATTAACTGAAAGATTACCACAGGCTGAAGGTTTTGAAAATTAAAAAGCTTGAGAAATTATTTCCTGTAGTAGGATGAAGATCAGTGATGGATGACAAATCTAAGAGTAAAATGATTTCTTAACCTTTATGCTTAATTAGAAAACATTACTTAGGAAATATGTGACATTAGAAACAAAACCCAAGTGATGCACAAGGAAGCAGGGTAATTCCTAAAAATATGAGTGGAAATAAAGTTAAAGAGTAATTTAAAAGAAAAAATAGAACAGAAATGCATACACACAATACTATGAAATCACATAACTGAAATTCCAGTTCAAAGATGTTGGTGCTATGAATACATAACTTTTGTTCACCTGGTCTGGTTTCCATACCAAAACTATCCAGGATGGCATTTTAACTGAGATTTAAAAACTTGTAACTATACTTGAACTTCATTATTCTTTGCCTTTTTTTTCTGTAATTGAGCCTGAGTTTCTTGGTGATTGGTAAACTTTTTACAAACTGAAAAGGAAAAGAGAAATACATTTGGAATTGCAAAGCACTATTTGTTACATCATCTGCAATTCCCCTCAGTGCTTGACAAGAATTCCACTGAGTAATAAAGATGTTTGCAAAGTCTCATCTCCTTGGGAATACGATTGTGGGCTTTCCTTCCTTGCTTGCTTAATATGTGTAGGTTTACTATTAATATTTTATGTGTTTTTCCTGAAAACAGGGGTTTTAACAGAACCAGGGTTAGAACATAAAAAGCAGACTTCTAATGGAACAGTGATTTCAGATTTAATCATTTGCTATGAAACTTTGAGTAACCAAGAAGGTTATGAGAAAATACCAAAACAGATTGTAGCTGCCAATCCCCTGTTGACTACTCTCAGATTACCTGAAGCACAGAGTCAAATAATTCCAACCCCATCAGGAAGGATTACCAGGAACAGAAGAACTAAAGAATAAAAAGTTTCCTCAATGTTAAGTTCACATAGTATAAGATGATATCATATTATCATTAGCTTAAACTGTCTAGCATTTATTAATTACAGCAGTAGTCATACAACTGATGTTTATTCAACCCTGCTGAGCTTACTTTAACCTTTATGATTAGTTAAATATTAATATGTTTCATTGTTTAGTTATAGGTTATCACAAGTAAACAATTACTAGAACAATTAGAATACTTCATTGTCTAGTCTAGTAATGATTATAAAAAATATTTTTGTTTTTCTCCTTGTGAACTTTTCCTGTTCTGAAAAACATGTGTAACTGCCTACCTTTTAATGCATAAAAGGCTGGCTGTGAAAAATAAAATTTAGAACTTAGCATCCATTCCTTGAATCTGTGTTGCTTTGTTCTCCACCACACCAATGCCTACTTGCATTGGTGACCATTGGTTACTACTGAGACCACTATGACCCCTTCTAGGACTGGACCTTGGCAACTATTCCTCATATAAAAATATGTATGATCTGCCAATAGAACATACACTTCTGAATTGGTATGGTAAAAGGAGTGGTAAATTTTGTGATTAGTCCCCTATAGCTTTTCTCTAGGTCTCTCAAGTTCCCAGAAAAAATTTTTCATTTACAAGGGAAGGCAAAGCCAGAGCTGAAGTCTATGGCCTTCTCTCAGCAGAGCCAACTGGCTCATAGGTATCTATCACCATGGCCTTCTTTAAAGTCCCTAAATGTCATTGTGATTTTGCTTGAAAGTAAGAGAACAAAGCATTAATTGAATTCCTCCCTGTCCCCACTTTAATAACCTTATATTAAAATTTATCTGAAGTCTATCAAGATAATTGAAAAAAATTTTTTCAAAATATTTTATTAATAAACAACTCTTTTCTGTAAATATATCAGTTACTTGCTCTTTTCTTATAAAATATATCTCCTAGTACTCTGAGTGATTAATGGTAATTTAATCTTTCAAAGTCCCTTGTGCTATTCCTTCTGGAGGAAGCAGACAATAAAATTTGGGGAATTCAATGAGTTTTCTAATGTATATAGCCATTCATCACAACTTCCCACCTTGCATTCAAATATCCCTATTCTGCCATCATCAGGATTAAAACCCTCACCTATGAAAACTGAATTTAAATGGGATATTGTCTCATAATCAAGAATAAGTATTTAGCTCTTTTTAAAAAAATAAAGTCATTAAAAGAAGATACAACTACTTCACAAATGTAGCCTCAACCTTTAAACACAGTCAAACCAAACATAGGAATATAACAATATAGATCTCAACAGTACTCAAAGGACTTTTACTTGTATGTAGTTTAGAAAGAAATCTTATTTTTCCCATAAAAGAAAGAGGCAGTTAATAGTCTGCAGCTAGATATGAGACTGAAAAA
>NW_027632503.1:0-33018 GCF_902686455.1 Sciurus vulgaris | reverse complement strand
ATTATATTTTGTATTTCACTTGTGTCTGTAGTGATATTTCCTTGTTCATCCAGAATTTTAGTAATTTGAGATTTCTTCCTCTTTCTCTTTGTTAGTGTGGCTAAGGGTTTATCAATTTTGTTTGTTTTTTCAAAGAACCAACTATTTATTTTGTTAATTTTTCTGATTGTTTCTTTTGTTTCAATTTTGTTGATTTCAGCTCTGATTTTAACTACTTCCGGTCTTCTGCTACTTTTGGTATTGATCTGCTCTTCTTTTTCGAGGGCTTTGAGGTTAAGTGTTAAGTCATTTATTTGTTGATTTCTACTTCTTTTGTTGAATGCGCCCCATGAAATAAATCTTCCTCTAAGTACTGCTTTCATAGTGTCCCAGAGATTTTCATATGTTGTGTCTTTGCTCTCGTTTACTTCTAAGAATTTTTTTATTTCCCTCCTGATGTCTTCTGTTATACATGCATCATATAATAGTGTATTATTTACTCTCCAGGTATTGGAGAAGTTTCTGTTTTTTCTTCTGTCAGTTATTTCTAATTTCAATCCATTATGATGTGATAGAGTACAATGTAGTATGTCTATCTTCTTTATTTGCTAATAGTAGCTTTGTGGCATAAAATATGGTCTATTTTAGAGAAGGATGCATGTGCTGCTGAGAAGAAAGTATATTCATTTTCTGTTGGATGGTATATTCTATATATGTCCTGTTAAGTTTAAATTGTTGATTGTGTTATTGCGATCTATGGTTTCTTTATTCAATTTTTGTTTGGAAGATCTATGCAGTGGTGAGAGAGGTGTGTTAAAATCGCCTAGTATTATTTGTGTTGTGGTCTGTTTGATTTCTGGAATTGAGAAGGATTTGTTTGACGTACATGGATGAGCCAATGTTCGGGGCATAGATATTTATGATTGTTGTGTCTTGCTGATTTAATGCTTCCCTTAAGCAGTATGTAATGTCCTTCTTTATCTCATCAGATTAATTTTACTCGAAGTCCACATTATCTGAAATGAGGATGGATACTCAAGATTTTTTCCTGTGTCCATGTGCATGGTTTGTTTTCTCCCATCCTTTCACCTTTAGTCTATGGGTATCTCTTTTTATGAGATGAGTCTCTTGTAAGCAGCATATTGATGTTTTTTTTTTTAATCTGATCTACCAGTCTATGTCTTTTGATTGATGAGTTCAGGCCATTAACATTCAGGGTTATTATTGTGATATGATTTGTATTCCCAGTCATTTGACTCAGTTTTGTTTTTTGACATGATTTGGTTTCTCCTTTATTCGGCTATTTCTTTAGGTTAGTTCCTCCTGTTGCTGATTTGCATCATTATTTTTCATCTCTTCCTCATGAATATTTTGCTGAGAATGTTCTGTAATGCCAGATTTCTTTTTGTAAATTCTTTTAGCTTTTGTTTATCATGGAAGGATGGTATTTCATTGTCAAATCTGAAAGTAAGTTTTGCCTGGTGTAAGATTCTTGGTTGGAACCCATTTTCTATCAGGACTTGGTAAATGTTGTTCCAGGCCCTTCTTGCTTTTAGCGTTTGGATTGAAAAATCTGCTGGTATTCTTATTGGTTTCCCCCTGAATGTAATTTGATTCTTTTCTCTCACGGCCTTTAAAATTCTGTCTTTATTTTGTATGTTAGGTATTTTCATAATAATGTGCCTTGGTGTGGGTCTGTTGTAATTTTGTATATTTGGCGTCCTATAAGCCTCTTGTACTTGGTTTTCCATTTCATTCTTCAGATTTGGGAAATTTTCTGATATTATTTCATTGAATAGATTGTTCATCCCTTTGGTTTGTTTCTCTAAGCCTTCCTCAATCCCAATAATTCTTAAATTTGGCCTTTTCCTGATATCCCATAAATCTTGTGGATCCTGTTCATGATTTCTTACCATCTTCTCTGTTTGGTCAACTTTGTTTTCAAGAATAAATATTTTGTCTTCAATGTCTGAGGTTCTGTCTTCCAGGTGTTCTATCCTATTGGTTATGCTTTCTATGAAGTTTCTAACTTGGTTTGCTGTTTCCTTCATTTGAAGGATTTCTGTTTGTTTTATTTTTTTTTCAGTATCTCTAACTCTTTATTGAAATGATCTCTCCCTTCCTGTATTTGCTCTTTTAACTGTTGATTGGTGAGATCATTTATTGCCTGCATTTGCTCTTTCATCTCTTCCTTCAAAGCCTGCATTTGCTCTTTCATCTCATTTCCTTCCCTGATTGTTTTAATTGTGTACATTCTGAACTCCTTTTCTGACATTTCTTGTGCTGTGCTGTCATTGTGTTTTTTTGATATAGTATCTAGGTTTGTTTGGGACATTTTATTCCATTGTTTTCTCATATTTGTCAGATGTCAGTGGGACTCTGAGATATTGCAGATTTCCTCTATTGTCTTATAGTGTCCCTTTAGATTTCCAGTATATCTCCTCCCAGCCTTCAGTAGCCTGAAATCTTGGAGGAACTTGATAATGCAGTGCTTCTGAAGAAAGCTGCCCCTAGCCCACTACTGGTTCCAGGAATTCCAGCTGGCTATGTGCGGAAAGGCTCTCACTGGGCTGTCTGCTCCAAGAAGATGGCCATGAAAGGAACCTGCTGCCGGAGGGAGCAGGGCTGCTTGGGGAGGTTCCTGGCTGCCCTGTCCTTGTCCCTGTAACTGCCTGTGGCCGGAGCTCGCCTGTGGCTCCGGGACTCGGAGCTGGTTCTGTGCAGAAAGGCTCACAGTGTGGGGGCCTACTCAGAGAAGCTGGCTGTGTGGGAGGAGCCCACTGCCAGAAGGAGCAGGGCTACCTGGGAAAGACTTTAGCTGCCCTGCCCTGCTGTGAGAAACCACCCCTATCCGGGTCTGTCACCCAGGCTGAGCTTCACCCAGTGGGGAGACTCACCCTGTGGTTCTATTTTATTCTGAGTCTGAGTCAATGCCTCCCCTTCTAGAATCCTTTATTCTGGAGCGACAGAAGATGCAGGCACCCTGCACACTGCCATCTTGGATCACCCCATGGAAAAAGCCTGCAGCAGGAGGGAGCAGGGCTGCCTGTTGAAGACTCTGGCTGCCCTGCCCTGTTCCCAGAGGCTGCCTGTGGGTTGGAGCTCTCTGCTGGCACCGGGACTTGTGGCTGGTTCTATGTAGAAAGGCTCTGACTGGGCAGTCTGCTCCGAGAAGCTAAGCTTGTAAGGCACCTGCCGTCGGAGGGAGCTGAGCTGCTTGGGGAAGTCCATGGCTGCCATGTCCTGTTCCCTGAAGCTGCCTGTGGGCCAGAGCTCGCTGCTGGCTCTGGGACTTGGAGCTGGTTCTGTGCAGAAAGGCTCTCACTGGGGGGCCTTCTCCGAGAAGCTGGCCGTGTGGGAGGAGCCCACCGCCAAAGGGAGCAGGGCTACTTGGGGAAGACTCTAGTTGCCCTGCCTTGCTCTGAGAAGCCGCCCCTATCTGGGCCTGCTGCCTGGGCCAAGCTTCACCCGGTGGGGGAGACTCACCCCGTGGCTCTACTTTAGTCTGAGTCTCTCAATGCCTCCCCTTCCTGAATCCTGGGTTCTGGAGCGACAAGAGATGCAATCACCCTCTAGTCCGCCACCTTGTATTGCCCAGAACTTTCAATTCTTGAAAGTATCCTATCCGTTTGAGAGGAAATGAATGTTTTTAATAGGCTGAAAATCTTTTATTGAAACAAAATATTTTGCTTTCTTGATAACAACAGATTTCTGTTTGTTTAACCTCTTAGCAGTCTCCTGTCTGTGCTGTCATGGGAATTCACATAGTTAAAATTTCTGAAATATAGCTTTAGAAATAAATATTTTCCTTGAAGGGTAAGAAATTCTTAAAATGTGTTTTTTACTTGAACCTTTCACTACCTGTAATTCTACTGATTTAGAAACATTCTGTCTTCCACAGTAACAAAGTGCAAGAAAATAATAAGTAAATAGTAATAAACTAATAAATAAAAAAGTTAGAAAATAATAAATAATAAATAGCAGGAAGGAAAATAATAGCCAGTTGTTAGGGAAGCTTCTTTTTCTTTTTAAGGAATTAATGTCAAAGGTTTTAAAATGTTTGAAAAACTGTGTAAAACATATTTTTGATTTTTTTTTTTTTTTTTTTGTGCTGGGATTGAACCCAGGGTCTTTTGCTAACAAGGGAAGCACTCTACCAACTGAGCTATATCCCCAGCCCCATATTTTTGATTTAACAGTATAATTATTGTTTCATTTAATGTGCTTAGTGTTCTTCAGTCTTCATATACCATTACAGGGTAAGCACCTTTGATTTTAATACTAGTGATCCAAATCTTAATTTGAAATAAATCACAAAAACTAAATTAAATTCTTGTTTTATATTTCTGAGACACTTTTTGGTCTTATAAAAACATGGACGCTATGTGTATGTAACTGAAATTCATCTTTGCTACAAGAATATATAATACTGCACATTGTGGAGTTTTCTTTGCAAGATGGATCTCAGCATGCTTAGAGATTATAAATTTAGTTATGGCTCTTTATGTTCTTCATTGTTACCCTCTTATGATACTCTTGCTTGTTCTCCCAAAATATGTTTTATAAGGTACATATGCAACAGTTTATAAAGGAAGAAGTAAGCTGACAGAGAATTTGGTGGCATTAAAAGAGATCGATTTGGAACACAAAGGAGGCAAACCCAGTACAGCTCTAAGAGAAGGTATATTTATTTAGACTATTTTAAAACCAAAGCTGCATAAGAGTAATTTTAAGAAATAAAAGCAGATAGAAATAATATGACTGAAGATATAATTAGACCTTTAAAACAATTTTCTAAAACTAACATATTCAATAGAAAAAAATAATATTCTTAATGTATAGTGAAATACTATGAAGTCATTAAAAGTACTGACACACATAAATATCTGATAGGGAAAATTTACATATTGGTACATGGGAAGCATGGTAACTGTAAATTAGTGGCATATATTAAATATAAAAAATAAATAAACTGTATATAAACATGTCATGATACCATTATATTTAAAAAGTGAATTATTCAAAATTGGTTTGATTCAGATATGTGGTAAATGCCTTCAATCCTGGTGACTCAGGAGGCCAACGCAGGATGGCATGTTTGAAGCAAGCCTCAGCAACTTAGCCAGACCCTGCCTCAAAATAAAAATTAAACAAAAAGGAGAGGTGCTTTGGATGTGGCTCAAGTTCAACCTCTGGTACCAAAACAAATAAATAAATAAATAATATTTGAGGCAACTGTTTAGCAACATAGCAGAAGAAAGCCTACCTTGAACTGTATATAAATTAATCCCAGAGGCTCAAAAAGTTAACATTAAAGAAAAAAAAAAGCAGAAGATGCTGAGTTGTAATATTAAAGATGACCTTATGTACTATAATATCAAACTAAATATCATAAAAATGGGAAAAGTTGATACCTTCAGTTTTTCTACCATTCATCCGCTTAGCAAATTGCTGTTTTTAACTTAAGAGAATATTATAACAGTTGATTTATATGTTAAAATTACTTCAAGTTTTTATAAAATCTGTCTTTCCACAGATTAAACAATCGGCTTTCATTTGTTTTACAGTTTTACTCTTAAAGAATTTAAAACATGCAAACATAGTAATCTTACATGACATAGTTCACCAAGATTTTTTTTTTTTTTTTGACTCTGGTCCTTGAGTATCTGGTAAGCATTTAAAAAATACTCAGTATTTTATTTTTCTTTAGTAATAGAAAGACATTTTTTTTAACAGCACCAGGACCATCATTGTTTATTTATTGGTATTTAAATTCATTAGGTGGTATATTCTGTATCTTTTCCTGACAAACAATTTTCTTTAAAAAATGTATTATATTAAGTTAATCAGCCATGCATTCTGAAAACTGTTGTAATGTAGTAAAATGCTGAGCTTTTTCAGGGATGACTGTGGGAACATCATGAGTATGCACAATGTAAAGGTATGTTTATTGTGTAATGTTAAAGTGTAAAGAAAATGAGCTAGATTTCACAGTGAAATATACCAACCTCATAACCAATCTTTGGAATTCTCTGGCTTATTTACTCAACTTCTGTTTAATATACTACAGCTTTTCCAGAATCATACCTTTTTGTAAAACTGCTTCATTTTATAAGTCTTCTAAAAATATTTTTGATATTTTATTTCACATTATTACTGATTGTCCTACATGTGTATAATAAATCTGTAGGTATATTTAACTTTCTGGAAAAAAATCCAAATGATGAGTACACTTTGCAAATTTAAATGGTGAACTCCCCTAATATTTTAAAAATGGTATTAAATTATATAATAGCAATGACTTTTCAGGGTTATTTATTATGAATAATGGTTATAAATAAGGCCAGAAACATGTAGGTATTGTGATTGCCTTGCTTGAAGTAACTATCTGTATTGTCAGATGGAATAGTAAGATAATTGTGTTTTTGTAGTACATCTAAAAATTCAAATAATGCTAAAGAAATTTGCTATCATAGTCAGATACAGAAGAAACAGAAGTTATTAGATAAATAAAAGCACTTGACATACTTGTGTTCTTATAGACATCTTTGTTCTGAGTGATATATTTTACATTTTCAAATATTGTATTTGTCTAAAGTTCAACAGTTTATAGAAACCTATTTTGAAAATAGGGTGTTCCATCTTGTGTGTTTGATACCTTTATAATTCTGTAGATAGTAAATTAATAACTTCAAACTCACATTTTTTAAATAGTTAACTTGGTAAATATAAAGGAAAGTCAGTTTCTTTCATTGAAAGACAGGTCTGAACATATGGTTAGCACATTGCTAAGAATTTTAGAATAAGGCTTTACAAGTATTTCCATATACATTTTATGAAGATTATTTTCATCATAGTTTATATTTTTCTTTGCAAGTTGTTGTGTTTGTAGATCTTCTCAGTTTTTAAATTCTGTTTTTTCTGCTATTATATTAGCACTAATTTGGAAAGCAAATAGTCTTTAAATATCATAACTTGACAGAAGTTTGAGAAGTCTTTTAAGTCAGGTCTAAATAATTAAAAATATTTTATTGTTTGTTATAATTTCATTTAATGTTTTCCAAATGTAAAATTTAACAGGATTATATTGAAAGGTAGCTTTGCTCAACACTGAAACCCCAATGCATTCAAATAGGAGTATATTAAAGTAGTAACTTTACAGTTTTCAAAATATAAATAAATATGTGGAGTCTTAAGACTTCACAGCTTACAATTTATTCAGACCAGGCAATGTGGTGCATTCCCACAAACCAGCAACTTATGAAACTGAGGTAGGAGTATCACAAATTTGAGGCCAGTCTGAGCAATTTAATGAGACCCTGTCTCAGAATTAAAATGCAAAAAATTTGGGGCATAGCTCTGATATACAGGACTCTAGAGATCAATCCATACTACACCTCTCAAAAAAACCACCAGAGGCATTTCTGCCATAAGTCACCTGGTGCCTTCTCTTATTCTTGGTATTCAAATACTGTTTCAGATGCTTCTTTGTTACAAGTGAACCAAAGTTACCTCTTGAGTCTTCAGTACTTAAAGTTCTTTTTTGGTAACCCCAGAAAATCAAGATGTGTTCCACATGTCCCTTTTCACCATAATATACAAAAACCTCTACCATTAGCTTTATAGGAATTGCTTTCTTCAGAGCACTAGAGTGCATTACCCCTTTTTGAAACTGAGTAGGAATTGCTAAATGCAAAGTATCCAGGAGGTAGGTGTTAAAAGCTGATTGAATTATTTTTATAATGGGTAATTTGCCAGTTTAGGCAGCCCCATTCTCTCTGACACCTGGGACTTTACATAAAGCCACCAAGTCCAATGCCATATTTAAAGGTGCTGACACAGGTCAGATTGTTTTTAAAGGGAGGAAGTGCCTATGTTTGATTGACATACTGGAATTTTGTAATCAAACTATAAGATTCAGTAGTATAGAGGATATGTCTGTTTAGGCTGTTTTCTCTCATAAATGAACTATTACTATGAAATTAAAATTTTCTTATATTTATATTTATTTTCATAGACACTTTTGACAAAAATGATAGATGCTTCAAATTGAACAATAAATTAAAATTGAGAAAACAACTCAAAATGGAACAGGCATTGTCCTTAAAATTATATAATTTCATGTTTGTTTTTTCTTTTGCTATTCTAGACCAGTGCTTTTCTACTAACCATAGCTTATGCTAATGTCAGGGCCTTTAGCCCCCTTGCTCTTCTCAACCAGGGACAAGGAAAGGGAGCCCTCCCCAACAAGGTCAGACCAGAAAAGGTAGGGCTGACTGACTGCTGGCACCCAGCCCTCCAGGCAGAGGACAATCAGACAATTCAGGGAGACCAGTCGCAGCAGGAACTCATTTATTGAGGAAATCACACAGCTTTTATATAGTGTGGAGGCTCGGTGGGAATCAATCAGCTTAAAGGTCAGCAAGGCACTGGGGGGGGGGGGGTTCATGCAGACAAGAGTCCCAGAGGACAATATGGCAAGCACGAGCTGATCACATTCCCAATACTGTTGTTAACCAATCCCTGATAGTGGTCTGATTTATAGTCATTAACTTTTGAAACTGCCTTTGAGGCCTTGATCTTGCTCACTTGCCAGGGAGTAAGGAGTCACCCTGAGTTAGTTAACGTGTCATTAGTCCCAACAATGCTAATACCAAAGTATATCTTGATTTCTGTAAGATTAATTTTTACTTATTTGCTTTTGTAGTTGTTTGTATAGCAAATTCTATGTGGAGTAACTTATTGCCACACAAAAATGGTGTTTCATCGAGACTTGAAACCACAGAATATTCTCATTAATGAAAATGGAATTTAAAGCTAGCAGAGTTTGGTATGGAATAAATAATATTTATAAATTCCTCCAGGTGGTTAGGTATAAAAGAACAACCACTGTCATAAGGTGTTATCACTTTCATATTGTTAGGGGTTGCTGGCTCAGTTGTGGCTCACTGGTAGCTCCCAGAAAAAACACTCTGCAGATATGAGATCTCATGCAAGAGTCTTTTTTTATGGGGAAGGATAAGGTCCACTCAAGGTGGAAAAAAGAAAAAAAAAGAAGAAATGGCATACAACTTCTCCCAGATATTGGAATTTCATGGGCTGGGAGGATCCAATCACGGTGGAGAATTC
The DNA here is from genome assembly GCF_902686455.1 of Sciurus vulgaris. Lineage (NCBI taxonomy): Eukaryota > Metazoa > Chordata > Mammalia > Rodentia > Sciuridae > Sciurus > Sciurus vulgaris. The sequence continues at coordinate 23,910 of NW_027632503.1, read as the reverse complement.
TTGCAGACTGACTTATGGACCAATAACATGTTAGGACATAAGTGGGAGGCAGGAAGATGAGGGCAGCATAAGCTGGAAATTCCTGTAACGTAAGAGGCGGGCAGAACGCAGACTGACAGGTGGTGGGGAGACCAGAAATTTCTGTAATGGAGGAGGCGGGCAGAGCACAGATTGACAAGTGGTTGGGAGGCGGAAAATTCCTGTAACGGGAGAGAAGGGTGGCTTTATACCTTACATTGCCCCATTTCCTTTTTTATAAAAAAATAAAAAAATCTTCCTCTCCAGTTCTTTTTGAAGCCTTCTCTCTCCTTCTTGCCTAGGTGACTGGGGTTGATTTTGCAGGTGAGATGTAAAAATTTCATTCTCCATCCAGGCTTCTAAAGGCAGATGATTTTCATGAACTTCATTTTCCTTGATCTGACTGGTCCCCTATTTCTAAACTAACTGCCTGTTTCCAATTGTGACTTCATTTACCCCTCTAATACTAGGAACTCCTTCACTGCTGTAGGGAAAAGTGGTGATGACCAATCTGACTTCTTCAAACTGGAAGTGGGCAGCATGGGGCAAGCAGTTTGGAGGTTCCTTTTCAGAAATCGGGCCAATTGAGGTGTTTATGGTAGAAGTCCAGTTGGGGGAGAGCAGGCTGTAAAGGCATTTGGGGATGGGTGCTTCTATGTGAGAAGAACAAAAAGACATGAGTACTGAAATGAGATTGATACAATATAAATGTTGCAGGATCTGGAACATGCAATGCATATTACAAAGATGACAGAAATTAATAATTCCTCAACAGGGGGTGGAAGAACTGAGAAGTTGTTCCCATAACAAGGCCTAGAAAATGCTGGAGAAGACAGGCTTTTATTTAGGAACTTTAACATTTTCTAGGTTATTCAGTAGAGTAGAGATACTAGCAAACATAGATTAAGCCTACCTGTGTCTGTAGGCCTTAAACTGACTTTTTAAATGCCCATGAATGGCTATACTTTGGTTTTAACTGATTTGCTTGGTGTTTAAGATCAAGCAGGTTAAATTGACCTGTTCCTGTCTGTTGAAGATTCAGCTGAGTTTCCACAGGGGTCACTCATAGAGAACTTAAGAGCAGCTTTTTAGCTCCATTAGTGCCATTTGTTTAGGCAGGGTCTTCTCGATGAAGGGGCTTTCCTTGAAAGCACTAGGGATGTGTCCCTTTTCCCATGACCCTCTGCTGCAACAGATGTACTGAGTGGCTTTTCCTTTAGTGGCCTCATCAATCTCCTTGGTCAGGAGGTTGTGTGACCCAGAGTTGCAAAGCTCCTTGGAGAAATCCTCTTGTTCCCTGGGTTCAGGCTGACTTTGAGGGCAAGACCCAAATATGGACTTTTCTTGACCTCTGTATTTATTCTCTATCTCTAAGTTTAATCTTAACCATTAAGCAAGTCAGTCTCACCAGTCATAGAGTAAAAGTACTGGGCTTTAGCTTTAATGTCTACAACTTTACAGTTATTTACCCCCTTTTATCTAATTGTGGTTTACAATAACTGTTCTGTAGGTGACGGCTTACTATTCCAAGTTAATTTATGATGTTCGCTCTTGAAGCAGTACTTCTGCAAAATATTGATCAGGCAACAATTAGAGTTTACAAGAAAAATACAAAATGGAATCAACAGTAAAACATTCAGTTTGTGCCATAGCTATCACAGTACAACAAACATCAGACTTTTGAACACAACTTTAAATGAGTTAGAGTCCAGCATACTTTGGAGCCATTGTAATGTATAGCAGGATGGTGAGGCAGAGCCTTATCTCAGGTAAGGTGGGGCTTTTCAGTGAGGGGCAAAGGAGTGTATAAATGCAGATTTTGAAGATTAAGCTGAGATCATATGGAGCTCTGTTCTCTGATGGAAATGCAGATCCAAAGACTTATGTCAGCAATTTCAAAGTTACTGTAAGGTGGGCAGGAACCAGAGAAGGGAGCTGATGAAACACTGGTTATCTAGCAAAAGAATTCCTTCCTGCCCAAGAGCTGTGTGCCTGAGATTAATATACTGCCACAGCAGTAAGGCATCTTGTGACCTTGCACAGGAGCACTCGCAGGCACCAGGCATGCCACAGCCATGAGGTCATGAGAGAACCCAATTTCAGTCACTGTTGTCCCATTTTTGCTACTGCACATTATACTCTTTCTTAAATGTCATTTTACATATACCCTACTGATGACAGGTCCTATAATAGAACATTAAATGATAGGTTTACCATTACAGACAAGTTTAATTTGGAGAACAGCAGGTTGATAAATTGTCTGCTTTAAAGGCTTGCATACCTGGAAAATATGAACACATTTAACATAAAAGAATAATGTTTTTAAGATGTTACTCCATGGAATAGCTTTATAAATTAATCAGATGTCTCTAACAAACACACTTGAGTAACCCCATACATGTTGCTTATTGTAGAAAAACCAAGATATCAGACAAGTGTGCCAACAGTATTTGCCATCTCTTTCCTGTTGAAGAAAAGTCCTAGAAAAATTAATGTTAGACATTTTATAATCATTAATATATTATTAGTGTGACCACCTAGAGACTTGTGAGTTAATTTTAAGGACATTCTACTTCTATTAGTTTACCCAATTTAAATTGAACCTCATTAAATCACGTGAATTAAAAATACTTGGATTCATTTTTAAAATTTTAATTTTTATGCGTGTTTATATTTAACACAAAAGCAAAGGCCTTGTAATATTTATCTCCATTGCAATGTAATGGATGTTCAAAAATAACTGTAGAGTTGGATAAAAAGAACTGATCAAAAATTATTTACCTAGGTATATAGGATCAAAATTGTGAGCTCAAAAATACAGCATTTCTTAGAAGAAAAATGATAATGCTTATTAATTAAAGCATGAGAAAATGAGGAGAGTAAATTTGAAAGGATGAAAATATTCTGAGTTGTAGTCCAGGAGAAATTTAAAATGGACACGTTTTTTATTCTTGGGTATGAAACTGGTCTCCTACTGCACCTTTCTTCATTTACATTTCAATGCAACCCTTGACTGAGATGTGAATCTGAAAGGGGCTAATAGGTTTGGAGGGCTTGAGCCTGCAGGGAGAGCCGAGAAGCAAGAAAGAAAAAAAACTTGAAAATAAGGCATAAGCCAAGAGAACTTGTTCAGGTTTTACTCCCTCCACGCCAGCCACCTCCTGTAAAGGAGCTGGAATATGTGTACAAGACCACGGGGTAGGGGGACTTGGTGGGCAGAATGGAGGAGTGGAAGGAGAAACAGAATGAGGCAAAGGAGAGGAATGAACAGGAGCTTCTGCAGTAGGAGGCCTGTAAGGAGATGACTCATCAGTTGGATTAAACTCAGAAGAGAAAGAAGGATTAAAAGGGGGAGAAGAAGCCAAGAGAACATGTTCAGGTTTTTGAGGACAGCAGTGACTAGGTTTAGCATGAAAGAGGAAAAACACGAAGGGGAAAAGTCTCTTTCCATTCACCAGGTCGCCCACATATGTACTTAATTATATCTAGTATAATTAGGCATAAAGCTAGAATTTAGGGTGTCATAAATGGACCATTCTGACTTACTATCTAAAGGACAGTTTAGCTCTAATTCAGGGAAGAGGTGAAGGTGTTTGAGATGGTTTAAACATCTCAAAGGCGAGTTTGCTGGGGTGGAAATTCTAGATCCCAAGGTGAAGACTGAGACCCACCTAGCTAGTGATTAATGGTGTCCCAAAAACCATGTGCCAGGCAACGAGAATATTAGTACAAGCTTTGGTCATCACCAATACCAGTGGCTAACCAAGCATTAGCCAAGAGAGTTTGAGGACGTGGACAGGATTTCAAGCAAGACAAAAACATATAAAAGAGCCTCAAATCCTGAGAAAGAATCTCACCACCATAAAATCAGGAATCTGCCCAGCAACTAGGACCAGCTATAGGGACCAAGGAGGTACCCCCCACACCTCAGCAGTCTTGAGAGCACTGGATATTATCAACGGTCACTTCTCAGATCAACCAAGATGTGTTTAAGTGGTCAGGGGGCCTGCCAAAGGGGAACTCACCAATTTTGGAGTCTGGTGTTGCATGCAAAAAAATTGACGTCCAGATAAATGGAAGGTGAGCCTGTATCCACGGGTGCTGGGGCTATCCGATGGAAATTTGCTTGCTTTGTCAGTGGAAAAACCCATCTCAGGTTTCAGCACCAGATGTTAGGGGTCGCTGGCTCAGTTGTGGCTCGCCGGTAACTCCCAGAAAAAACGCTCCTCAGATACGAGATCTCATGCAAATGATTTATTTATGGGGATGGATAAGGTCTGCTTGAGGTGGAAAAAAGAAAAAAAAGAAGAAATGGCGTACAGCTTCTCCCAGATATTGGAATTTTGTGGGTGTGAGGAACCAATCATGGTGGAAAATTCTTGCAGACTGACTGATGGACCAATAACATGTTAGGACGTAATGTGGGAGGCAGGAAGATGATGGCAGCATAAGCCAGAAATTCCTGTAACGTAAGAGGTGGGAAGAATGCAGACTGACAGGTGATGGGGAGGCTGGAAATTCCTGTAATGGAAGAGACGGGCGGAGCACAGATTGACAGACAAGTGGTTGGGAGGCGGAAAATTCCTGTAACGGGAGAGAAGGGTGGCTTTTTACCTTACACATATGAGTTTGGAAATTTTCTCTGAAACCTCTGAACAATAATTGGCAGAATTTTGTGGGTGGTTTGCATTGGTTGTTAGGAAAAATGCTAAAAGGCAAGGGTTTCCAGGTGTAGCCATGCACCCCAGGTTTCTGATACCCTTTCAGGGAGTGTACAGAGGTAAAAATATATTTTCAGAAGTGTATTAAACATTATTTGCTTTTTTCCCCTGTGTTAATATTTGCACTGTTGATCCAGAAGCAATAAGAATAAAACTGCTCTTTCCTGGTATACGTTCAGGCAGTGCCACCAAAGTATATCATGGTATTCTTCACCACTGCACATTCTTAGAGAAAAAGTATCCGTTACACATAAAATATTTTTCCAAGCAATAAAATGCATTGAATTTATTAAATTTCCATCCTTGAGTAAATCAATAGTATTTTTGTGTACGTATGCTAAAAACATATGGACTTCACACAGAAATACTACAGTTATTGCAAGAAAAGGTTTTGGGTGATTATTTGAATACAAGGTGAACTAGCCCCTACCCTCCTTTTTTTTAAAGGAATATCATTTATTCTAGGAAAAATGACCAACAGACAAAGTGTGGTTATCCAGACTTAGATATTTGGCAGATTTTTCTTGAAATTAATGAATTAAGCTTGTCACTTCAAGCAAATCAATTGTAGGTATTTCTAGCCAATACTAAAGTTCAGGTTTATAAATACAAATTAGATTTTGAAATTTTGGATATGCTGCTTTAAGTTTAATATTTTCCCACTATGTAGAAACTTTTCTGATGTGGTCAGTTGTGATATTAACAAATATAAGATTTTTTTTATTTTGAATAAATATATAAAAATTTCAATCTATAACTCAAAAATAAATATTTTATCCAGCTATCAGCACCTCATATTATAGAATCATGTATGGTAAAATATTCATTTAAAGTGCAAGATAGACCAGTGAATTTTCACTAAAGTATGAATAGTGTATGGATATTATTTAAATTACAATATAACCTTCAAAAGAACTTAATCTAATTCTAATATATCAAAGAACACTATCTACAAAAATTATAAAATAATATTAAAACGTTTCTCCTCTTTTCCAACTTCATATCTGTGAGATTTGATTTTCTTCATATAGCTATTTATATTATGATATGTTGTGATATGGAGTTAAGCAATATTTCACAACAGATAGAAAGCAAAAGCAAATATACAATACAGTTGTCTTCTATCAAAGTAGACTCTAAATAGTTTATTAAAATGTTAGAAAACCATTCTTAACTTTTTTTGGAAAAATATTATAAAAATGTTATTTATGCTAACATGAGAGGAGTTTTTAATGCATAACTAAATATTTTAATTTTTTCTCATATTTTATGGTAAACATCAGCAGTAATCTATATAAGTAAATACTTGGGGTCCTTAATAATTTTTAAGAACTTGAAATGAGTTTCAAGACTCAAGAATTTAAAATCCACCTCTGAAATGGTGTTCCTTTATATGCTTGCCACTATGATTGCAATTATTATGTGCTCAGTTATTTAAGTGGTAGTTAGTTACTTATATTATTTTAGTTAATCTGATTTTAAGGGACTCGAAAGTAAAACAAAATTAGATGTTCTTTTTGTTTTGAGTACATTGTTTCTACTAGAGGAAGAAAAATAATTGTAGATTAGCTTTGAAAATTTTGTTACTTTATGAATACTTTGATAGGACTTAGTTTTTAAAAATACATGCAGTTTTACAAAATTGAATTTTTAATTTTTCACAAATTATTACAATAGTTTCTCTTTTGGAAAATTTTAATAAATTTTATGAGTATTTCAGGTATTACTCAATAATGGATTAAACATTTACTTTTTAAATGGTAAATTTATCTTTGACAATTTGTATACTTCTACTCACTTAGTATTTTGCTATTTGTTTGAAGTGTAAATTACTATTGATATTTCCTTGCTTAGAAAGGAAATGAGTGTGCCACCTATGTTTAAACAAAAAATTACAAGTTATTTACATATGCTTGCATAGATTATACAATCATTTTTAAATAGTTTATATTGTTATTTCCCTTTTAATTGTTCCTATCCCTCCTCTTTTTGTCAAACTGCATTTACAGTTCTTTGACGTGATTGCAAAATGAATGGCTGTGACAGAGAAACATTCATGAGTATTTGAAATGAAAAAATAATGTCAAGGACCGTCAAAAATCCCCTTTTATCTTGGAATACTCTGAGTGCTTTAAATTTCGCCTGTATCTTCTTTAAAGTTAGCAAAGAAATTTTGTCTTCTCACAGACCAATAAGAAATTCTGATTACTGCCAGGTGCATTTCATGCGTGCCTGCAATCCCAGTGGTTTGGGAGACAGAGATAGAATGATTGCAAATGCAAGAACAGCCTCAGCAAGGTAGTAAAGCCCTTAAACGATTTAACAAGACCCTGACTTAAAATAATAGCTCAGATGTAAAGTGTCCCTGGGTTAAATCTCCAGTAACAAAAAAAAAAAAAAAAAAAGAGAAGAAAAGAAAAAAAAAGAAAAAAAAAGAGAGAAAAAATAAATTCTGATTTTCCATGGGATAATATAATCATCTTTGTTGCTTTGGTTATTTATTTATTTTATTACATAGTAAATACACTTAGGACTCTAAATAAGTGAGGGTCAATTCAGTTTGAGTCTTTATACTGTAAGTTGTTCTTGATCCTTTTGAAAATTCTACACTGTTTTCATGGCCAGTAAAAATCAGAGGTCTTGGAATTACAATATAGTCATTTTCATTAATGATAAAAATTGGCTTGTGTAGAATTGACACCACCATTTACCATTGATGAGTTCTGTTGAAGTTTGAACACTAGAGAAGCACGCCATGGCAAGCATATTAAGCAGGTTTTATTTAAAACTAATAATACAGACTTCTCCCTGGAGGGAGAAGGGGGCCATGGCTGATGTTCTAAAGTCCCAAGAAATTAGCACACCCTACATCTTTTATAGGTTCAGGTCTCTTTTGTTCTCCAGTTCTCTCCCCTCTTATCTCTCCTTCCTGCCTAGTGACTAGGTCTAGTTTTGCAGATGAGATGTAAAAAGTGAGAAGAAGATGGGGCAGGGGGAGGGCCAAAGTGATTCAGCCAGGCAAGGACTCAGGGAGCATTAATTAGCAGCTCCTTGCATGCAGTCCTTGATAAAGGCAGGTAAATTTGGTAATCAATGAGCTCTAGAGGTCCTTAATATTTCATTCTCCCAGGGGCAGTCTACAACTTCCGAAGGCAGATGGCCTTCATGGCCTTCATTTCCTGGATTTGACCAGATCCCTTATTTTTACACTAAATGCATGTTCCCAATTCTGGTTTCAGAATCATGTGACAGTTAGTTGAGCTTGAGAGATTGTATATTTCATTTCATATCAATACCAAAATTCTGATTGTAGACCAGGATCCTATTTGGACAAGCATGCTTGTTCATGGTCTTCTCAGAAGCAGGAGAGTAAAGTATTGGGGGAACTACAACTGGAAACTTGCAAAGCTATAGGATAAGCAAATTTATAGCTCTGACTTTAACCTCCTTACAACTCAGTCTTAGCATCTGAAAGATAAATCAGAAAGCTACCTTCCATCATATTAATTACCAAAAATTATAGAAAATAATTGGTTTTACTTATTTCTCAAAGTTGCGAGATTAATAGTATAATTGATAATAAATAAAATGGTGTCAGCATTGTTCCAGTTACTGTTAGCCATGATTTAACTTTCTGGTATTGCTTATGCAATTTTTATCCAATTTAATAAAGAATTTATTTAAGTTTTTTGATATCTTTTATATTTTTGTCAGATATATAAAATTATATGTCATAAAATGTTATATGTAATAGTAATCTCAGCCTAAAAAAAGTTCTCTTGTTTGAAATAAAACATATGGTAAAAATAAATTTATTTTCTTAATCTACCTTTAAAAATTACTCTTTCTTCAATGACAGGATTTAGAGGCTTAGAGATGATAATAACTCTAGTGCTAATGACATATAAAATTGGGAACTCTAATCTTCATTTCTGGATAATCAGTGTATTCCATATTAAATTGACAAAGGAATGGCAAATGTTTTGCATCATTTACAGCAATTAGTAACACTCAAAAGCAATGAGGTCTCTCTTAGTCTAAACTTTTTCATATAACAAGAAGAGTACAAAATACATTGTAATTTCTATTCCATGGAAACCTTTTCTGAATGGATTTCTGCAAGGAAATTATCAGTAAAACTCAACTGGATTGTAGACTAATGACTTCAGGATATTCAATAAAAAAGTGGTATAGCAAGTAAATGTTAGAATTAGGTTAAAGGTGATAAAAGCTTTTAACTGTGGAAAGTAAAATTGTGTATCTCAGTGTAACTGACCTATTTTGGATTGATTTGATTTCAGCTGGAAAATAATTTTGGCACTATATCTTAAGGACAAAAGGAAAAAAATCTTTAGGTTAGATTAAGATAAACTAAATGTCTACACTTTATACCACGTACATACAACACATAAACATAAGTAAAAATTTGGGGTCTTAGAATTATTGTGTTTAGATTAATTATGTAATGATATGCTGATACAAGACAAGATGTAGTCAGCAGAATTCATAAATCCAATTTTGTTGAAGCTTCAAGAAGCCATGGAGTAACCATCTCAGTATCTCTGTGAATGGAGTCATGGTGAGGATAAGGACTAAGAAATCCTATATATTATTAATGGATTTCAGTATATTTAATTCTTTGTTTTCTTTTCCCTACTAAGGACTAGCCAGATTCATATCAGTTCCCATAAGATTTACTCAAGTGATATTTTCACACTATGGTATTGGCCACCTGATGTGCTTCCTGGTTCTGCAGAGTATTCAACACAGATTGACAAGTGGTAAATATATACAGATACAAAATTACTACATTTATAAATATTTGCTATTTTAGTGTCAAAGCATAAGCAACGAATAAGAATTCTGGCATGGTATCAAGATTATTTATGTTTAAATATCAATTTCATTATCCAAATCACTGGCTTGTGCCTTAGATTCCACATTTAAGAAAATGGGAATATTTAACAATAGCTACTTTAATATTAGGTACATAATGCTAAGGCCAAATTAATTAAAATGTAAACAAAAATTCAGAAAAGTACTGATTGACACATTAATTGAAAGCAAAATTATTTTATCATTATTTAATATTCATCAAAATCTACCAGTTTTAAATTATTCTAAAAATAATAATCAAAATACAATAACCAGAAAAAGTAAGCTCTGACAAAAGTTTAGAACAACACTTATATATAATAAGTAACTTATAAATAGTTGCTGTCAATTACTGAAATTATGTCATCTAGTGAAATAAAAGACAGTCTTAGGGACCTGATTCATCTGGGAGAGGGTAGTAAATATGGTGTGTTCTTCAGCGTCAACCCTGGGAGCAGGGCCCTACAGTCCCAGGTGTGAAGAAAGGGGTGTGAATGTGGGGGAGAGGTTGCTGTGCATATTTAAGCATAAAAGGGCATTTTGTAAATCTAACTGAGTTAAACTATTTTATGTATAAAGTGGACTAAACAAATGTCTTTCCTTCTTGAGTTATAACCACAGTCCTTATTCTACAATTTTAAATGATATTTCTTTTCCTAACAGTTTGGAACAGGAGTTATTTACAGCTAGGCCTTATGAAAATGAAATTGGAATGCCCATTACTGTTCTACCTTCAGTGAGTTCAGTGGTCCCAGACAATTCTCAACTTCTTCTGCAAACCTGTCCTGATCAATAAACTGGAGGAGGGAAGCATTCTCAAAGGCCCATTTTAGCTTCTAGCTCGAACATTTCACTTTCAGTAATTTCCACTTCCCTGAACCAGCTCATTTTATTTTAGTAAAGATGTAACTTTTATGAGAGAGTACCATTAGTGTCAGTGGATTTTGGAGCCAGTCCCATTACTTTGCAGTTACAGCATACTGGAGTTGTTTAGTTTTTTTTCCTAAAATTTTGTGTCTCCACACAAGAGAGAGAAGCTTGATACCAATTTAAAACTGTAAATTTCTAACTAAACCTAATTTTAATTTCTGAAAATTCAAGTAATATGTTTTTGTAAAGTTCACTTTTTAGCCTTTTTATAATTCCTGCCATTTAATGCCTGGTTTGGATCAGTTATTTAGTCACATTTCAAGTTTGTTTCTGTTACTTATCAGTTAAAAGATTACAGTTAACCTAATCTTCAATGAGCACTTTCTAGTTCATTTATCTACTTTGGAATATTTCTGCTTCATGTATTGGTTTGGTGCCACTGTAATGGTGCCTCGTAATTTTTTTTTTTTTTTTACAAAACAGAAAGTATTTTATCACTATTCTAAACTATACTATACAAAAGAATCTCTTTGTTGTATCTGAAGGTAGTTCAACACTTATGTGATTCCTGAAGAATTTTGCCAAGTTTTCTTCCAATGTTATAATCAATTTAGTAAAATATAAAGCAGTTTATCATGTCTCAGTTTCCACAAGCAATGCCTTCATTACCTAGTTTGATATTTGTATTATAGTACATTTTTTGATCCATCAAAAATTATGAATATCCTCACAAAAGTCCTACAAAATCACTTCTTTATTTCTTGAGTTCATCACCAGTAAGCTTTCAAAATATTAGGTTTTTAAAAGTTAATTATTGTTCCAGGTATTTAGAGAAACACATCTCCTGTTGAAAAATTAAATATATCATGTGGGTGTTATTTTTCTATAGGAAGAATCAGGGCTAATCTTTTGAAATAATATGCTCAACTGGAAAGTATAGCAGTCTGGATGCTATAGGATGCTGACTATCCATTTCAGATTTTTGTTAGGGATGTAAAAAAATAGAATATCTAAGTGGCTTCAAAGTTTAAAAAATGCTTTTGAGAACATTTTCTGTTTTGAATATTTATTGTCTAAATATGGCTTACTTTACTTTTATAAAAATGTTACTTGGATATTACATTTATTAATTTTAATTCAAAAGAGATTCTAAGGCAATTCTTATACAATTGAAAGCTAAAAGGAAAAAGTGATATGAATATGCTTTTATATTTTGGCTTTAGGAAAAAAAATACAATTTTACTAGAGAGTTCTTTGGTAGTAATTTTTGTCTTTCAAGTATTTTCCTTAATACTAAAAGTATACAAATATTTTACATAAAATTGAATGCAAAGGAACGTACAGCTGGTTATAGTGTGTATACAAGCACAATTCAGCATATGCAGAATTAAAGAGAAAAGAGGCTCACATTCTTATTAGTTCCACTGAAAACATTAAGAAAAGTTCTTCGTTGTCAACAGGGTCCTATGCTTAAGAGCTAAGAGCATATAAAAAACAAAAATATTAAAATTCATTTAATGCAAAATGGATTTTTATATATACTTGAATATATAAAAGTTTTTTAAAATGCAAGCAAAAATGTAGACCATTCATGTTATGAAAATTGAAAACCAAATGGACAGATAGTTTTACAATGTCCTTCTTTTGACACAGGTAAACTAGCTCAGGGGGACAAACTTAATCAGTCAATGAGAGTTTCATTTCAGCCAGACTGCATCAGAATTTTTGAGAGGTCAAAGAAAGCAGTACTGGAGAAGCAGCTCTTTCCAGACATGATTGGCACTGACATGTGAATTCCAAGCAGTGTGGGAAACTGCAGGGGGCAAAAATTTTAAAATAATTATTTCAAATTTCCTGGGGAAAAAAATGGGGTTCCTTACATTCCCAAACAGACCACAGTAGTTTGGTTCTCTCATCACCACTGTAATGGATCAATTGTCAATCCATTTTATAGAATGATTTACAGATGACAATTGAAGGATTACTTCTAGCAAAGAAGAATAAAGCACATATAATGTACTTAATTTTTCTATGACAGGCTACTAGAAAAAAGTACACAATTTAGACGCTACTAAAGCATATTCAAATACTCTTTTTTAAAGGTTCTAGGATATCTAGGAAAGCTGATCTTGTGTAAATATTGAGAAAAAAATTTCTCAGACTTTATAAATCCATAATTTCTTATACTATATTTTAGAATTCGTCATCAGTTTTCCAGAGCACTACAAAGATGTTTCTCAGTAAACTAAAAATGAGGATTGTTATCTTAGAACATTTAGAAGAAATATCTCCTGTAGAGTTGAAAATGTACTTTTAAAATATTTTTTTTGGTTCTACTTAGTTACACATGATAGCAGAATGCATTTGATTTGTTTCATTGTGCACAAAGTTTGTTTTTTGTTATAGTTGTCAATGCATACTTATTTGTTTATATGTGGTACTGAAAATTGAACCCAGTGCCCCACACATGCTATACAAGCCCTCCACAACTGAGCTCTAAACCCAGCTCCTGAAAAAATATTTTCATTGATAAATAATATCAAATTTATAAGAAAATGATTCATAAGAAAAAAACTTAGTGTAGAGATAATTTCTGTATTGCTAGCAACTATGATGATAAATAGCAAGATAAAAAAGTGAACATTTTAGTGACAAGTGTGAGTTCTGTAGCAAATCTATCATCTGTGCTCCCAACTGAACAAGCTGAAGTAAAGGCCTCCTGTTAATACTTGACTACACCTAGATGTTTTATTGCCTAGGATCGTACATGTCAAAATGATATACTATAGTATATCTGTCTTGTAGCATAATTCCTATTTAGTCCAGAATAAGTTTAAATATTAAACTTCAGCACTAAATATCAAACTATAAAGCCTGACACCTGTTAGAAGTACAATAAATATCTGTAGAACTAGTAAATATACTTTTGCACTGTAGACTATTTCAGTCAATTATTTTTATATGTGCTTTCTTGCTTATCAAGTGTTGTCATTTCAATTGATATCTAAGGGCTACAAATGAGTAGGGAGTTAAAGTTCTGATTACATAATGGTCAAAGATAATAAGCAGCAACACCTAGTTTTAAGCCATGACTAAAATTTATCTGCACTAAATTGCCCAACTTCTTACTTTGGAAGGGGTTAGGGGCTGTCTTAATTACTGGTTCAATTTATTCAGTGGTTTTTGGTATATTCAAGGTTCTTTTTCTTTTCTGGTGCTTTAAAATTTTAATTTTTTCTAAAAACTTATCTATTTCAACTGTGTTTTCTAATTCTTCACCTATAATTTATACTCTTTTTTCATGCTCTTAACTACTATTCCCTTTGACTTGGAGTGAACAATGGAGGAGAGCAGGCCTTATATTTTTTGTTGGGGACTATGCCATGTGGACTATGCCAAGATGATGCCAGGCAGCCAGCCAGAAATTGTTTTGGTCACATAGGCAGTGAGGAGGTTAATTAACATAAGCACAATCGGGTGATTTGTCATTGGCCGTATTCAATTAAGTCCATGCATACAATGCATGCACATGTGTTCTCGAGTGCTCCTGAACTTGCCTGCTCATTTTGACCTTTACCATGTTTGGGCAGTTGGCTCCTAGCCTGATCTCAACTGGAATGGCCCCGCCCTCTGCCTCCTGTAGGGAATATAAGCGGGCAGTAGGTAGAAGGATAAAAGAAGCAGCCAGCAGAAAGAAGCAGCTAGCAGAGAGAAGCAGCAGCTAACAGAGAGAAGATGCAGCTAGAAGAGAGAAGCAGCAGCTAGCAGAGAGAAGAAACAGCTCAGATTGTAGTACACAGGACACACAACTAAGAAGCACTTCAGATAGCACCTAGTTCACAGGATGCGGGACCTACCTCTAAGAAGAAGCAGCAGAACTCTAAGAACAAATAGATCTCTGATAAGCATAGCAAGCCTCTCTTTCTCTAAAACTTCCTCTAAAAGCAAAGTCTTTCTTTCTCTCAATGAAGCCTCTCTTCCTCTAAAAAAGCAAGCAAGCAATGAAGCAGTACAGAAATAGAAGTAGTTTATTTCCAGTCTGCCTCTGATAAATGCCCGCACAATTTTTACTGCAGGCAGTAACAAATATCCATGGGATTGTTGCCGTGGACGGCGGCAAATGGTGGCCCATATGGGGAGAAGGAAATCATACAGGGAGAGGGAAATTGGCAACAATTGTACAGGGAGAAAGGAAATCCTACAGGAAAAAAGGAAATCAGAAGGGTGGGGAAAGTACACTTAGGAGCCTCACAGGAATAGGGCAAGGGAAAATTCAAAGTCCGCCTCCGGGAATATGTATGGCAGGGAAAGTAGGAACCTCGCAGGAGTTTCTGGCCAGAGCAGTTTAAGGGCAAGGGATAGTAGGAAAGTTCACAAAGGACATGACAGTGACGTGGAAAAATGCGTGTATTTTGTGTTGCTTGTGTGTTTGTCAAATTCAAGTTAACAGAAGGCTGTCCTGAGAGACAGCAAAAGGACGTCCTATAGTAAATGAATGTGTTTCTCTGGAATGTGTGTATTTTTGTATTGTTTGTGTGTTTGTACTACTGTTAGTGAGGCCTTTGTACAGTAAAAATGCGTTCAGAAATATCACAAAATCAGTCTGAAAGGATAATTCAAAAAGGAGGCATAAAAAATATATTACAAGGAGAAGTGCTAGAAGAGATTAAAGAGAAATTTAACTGGGGTAGCCAAAAACAGGAAAGTTCTGGGGAGGAAGAAAACACTGGGGAGGAATTAAAAAATAAGGAAAACACTGCACGATCATATGTTCAAACTCTAGCAGAAATAATCCCAGGATTTATAGAGAAAAAGCTGTTCATTGTGCCACAAGGGGATCTTCATAAACAGGATCTAATAGGAACAGAAAAGAACTGTTAAAGAGAACAAAGTGAGGAATAATTGCGTGGTAGTGACTTAGAAAACAATTACTCAGAAAGTTTAAGAACAAGTGAAAAACGTAGGAGAAAGCTAAATCTGATATTAAGATCCCCAAAATTCATGGAATCTGCCCATAAAAGCTTTAAAGAGGCAGTTATGACTGAATGGAAACAGCTATGAAAAACAGTTTATCGGGAGGACAATATCTGAATTGGAGAGCTCAGTGGCAGGAAATAGCTGTTGAAACTGCTTCCTGAAATGCAGTAGCAAGGTTTCCTGGTAGGAATGTTGAATAAGAGAAGGCCAATACACTTCAATAGATACTCAAAATCAATATGATCCTGGTGTGTATGCACAGATACATACAGTGGCAAAGATAAAATGTCCTAACAAAAGACAAGAGATAACTATAGTAAAATCTGTTACACCTCATGACCCAGGTCTTTGCCCAAAGTGCAGAAAAGGAAAACATTGGTCTAACGAGTGCAAATTAGTTATTGATGTTGAGGGAAAGATGTTACCAAATCATTTAAGAAATGGGCAAAGGGTCTTTGACTCAGGGCTCACAAATGTATGGAGCCTTAGAGGGGAATGGTGTTAGACCACGAATTCAGATGGTTCCTTGACACAATCCTTTCCTATGGCCCTGAATGTTTCTTCTAATGATACTGCTGCAGTAGTTACTCATCAAGATACTATTATTCAGATTACATCTCAAAAATTGGCTCAGTTGGTGAAAGCAGCTGTCATAGCCCTTGTAGAGTTTAAGGAGTAACAAATCTTTTTGCTGATAGTGATTGCATCACTCGGGCGATTCCCAAATTAGAATTGGCTGGACCCATAGTCCCTCATAAGCTGATTTAGCCACTCACATGGTTTTCATCTTTTTCTCAGTAAAGAAAGCTACTTATTTTCATCCTGTGTAACTCACTTTCTAATCCCTCATGTTTGTGCCTCACCTTTAAGGAGGGTCTATAAGTAAAGGGAAGTGCACTGATCAAAAGGTTAATGGAGTTAGTACTGAAATATGTAGAGAGGGTGAAATGATTATTTTTTCACATACTCCTGTGTGCCTAGCTCTTCCTTTTCTTTTTATGACTTTTAATGAGAACTTCTCTAGACAGTTATTTTCACAGATCGCACAACAATGGACAGATAAATTCGACGAGCTAGTAACAAGGCTTTGACAACAAATCCTTACCATGAACACCACTATGGTGGAATTCAAACCAGGAGGACTTATCAAGGGAGCATTAGATAAACTAACACAATTCGGCACCAAATTTGGGGGACTCTTAAGTCCCACAATAATAAGCTTGGGTATGCTTGTGTTAATTCTATTCTATGTTTACAAACGCCTCAAAGCCAGTCAACTGGCTTATAATGTGATCATAAAACAGGACATGGCCACCCTTGGAGCAGGACAATCTCCCAGTATATGGCTTAGTATGCTGAATCAGTAGTCAAAGATGGGTAACCATGGGAAAACACTGTACCAACCTAAGACAGAAGGGTCAACCCTGCCTTGGAATCCTTTGATGATGAGTAAGGACAGGATGTTGATTCCTGAGACCTAAGACAGACATGATCCCTGCCAGCTTCCTTTCCATTTCATATAAGGAAGGGGGAATTGTTGGGGGCTATGCCATGCAGACTACACCAAGATGGCACCTGGCAGCCAGCCAGAAGTTATTTTGGTCACATCGGCAGTGAGGAGGTTAGTTAACATAAGCACATTCAGGTGATTTGTCATTGGCTGTATTCAATTAAATCCATGCATACAATGCATGCACATGTGTTCTCCAGTGCTCCTGATTGTGCCTGCTCGTTTTGACCTATACCATGATTGGGCAGCTGGCTCCTTGCCTGATCTTCACATAATTGGTGTCAGCCCTACCCTTCACCTCCTGGAGGGGATATAAGCCAGCTCTCCTCGAGCACCGGGGTTCCAGGTTCAAGGTTCCGGTTCCTGGGTTTCCCGAATCTACAATGAACCATTCCAAATTCAAGAGACTTGCTTTCATTTGTCTCCTGCACCAAACTGACTCCGCTGGACAGGGTCAATTTTTATTGTTCAGGTTTTTTAATATTATGTTTGGGGTTTTTGTCCATCTTGTTGATATTTTCAATAGAATCCCCTTTCTGGGGTTAGGGCTTTAGATCAGTGGTAGACCACTTGCCTAGCATGTGTGAGGCACTGGGTTTGATTCTCAGCACCACATATAAATAAATGAATACAATAAAGGTCCATGGACATATAAAATTATTTTTAAAGAATGAATCCCCTTTGGTTTTATTAGTCTTGTCTTTTGTTTTAAAGAGATCACTGACTTCTGCCCCTAACTATTTGGGTACACTCAATTGTCACAGTTCTCAATTAACCTGGCTTTCATGGCATGTTTCTCAGTCTTTTTTATTGGCTCTTTACTACTGTAATGTATAAAGCTGCTCCCCTCCCCCTTTCTGTTGCAGCCATTTTCCTGCCTCTCAAATAATATCAGTCTGTGAACATCCTAGCTAGCTATTGGTTCATCACTCAGCTTGTAAGTATCCTTCTCTGTTATTAGTCCCCTGTTAGCCTGGGAGAATTCAACTGCTTCACGGTAGCTACTCCACCATCTTTTCTCATGCTTCTCTCTCTCCTACTCACTTTCTGTATCCTCCTCATTTTTCCACTCTCTCTAGCAGGTGACCTTTCTCATTCCCTTTCTTTTCCTCTCATTTTCTTTCTTACCCTGCAAGGTGACACTTCATTTGCTTAATAAACTCCCTTATGTGATTTCCCATGTCTGATGTGTTTTTTGTGGGATCCCTTACATTGGTGCTGCGACTCAGATGGGTCCTTCCACTGTGTCTTAAAACTGTCTCTTAAGCAAGTGGAAACCCATTTGATGCCCCACTGAGCCCCCAGACACAGCCCCACCTTCCATTAGCCCGGATGCTCAGCTTTTTGCATGGAACACTGGACTTCAGATTGGTGAGTTCCCTTAGAGAGGTCCCCAATCTAGACCACTTAAACACACCTCTGCTCACCTGAGAAGCAACCATCGAGTGTCTGGGACTCTTGAAATAGCTGAGGTGTGGGGGTACCCCCAGCCACAACTTTTGTAGTTACAGCTGGCTTATATAGTCAGTGTTATCTACCAGGTGGATTCCTGTTTTTATAGTGGAGATTCTCTCTCAGAGTTTAGACTCATCCTAATACTCCCACTTGCACTCGCACTCAAAAACCCTGATATCAGGTCCTTAACTCTTCTTGGCTTTTGACCTGCACAAACATTGGTGCTCTTGTGATGACACAATCAATGCACTGCCCCTCATCTCCAGCCCAGTACTCTGGCCTTGGATGCCCTGGCCAAAGAATCGGCTGTATCAATCCCCACCATGGGATCTGGGTCCTCCAATCTGACAGATTCAAACCTGGGAACCCTTCGCCCTACCCCTGACTTAAAACCATAAAAATTCATTTGTGTAATGGCACACAGCTTCCATGAGCAAGCGAGCATATGGAAAGGGATTCCTTATCTTCACGTCTCTTCTATCTTTCTTCTTGGATCTTCCTGCAGTCTCAGGCCCCTCCAGCCCTCTTTCTTCATCTTTCCTGCTTCTCCATCTCCTTTACCCCATTCTGTTTCTGCTTCCATTCCCCGGCTCAACCCACCTAGCCCTCCTGCCATTGGGTCCTGCATACACAAATGTGGAGGGAATAATCAACCCAACCATCAGTGGAATATCCTAGTATGAAGTATAATATAGCAGCCCAATTCCCACAAGTAGTGGGAGATAATTGTTTCACAATTTTCTGCATCCAAACCTGAATTGATTACTAAACAGAAAAAAGGGTTAAAATGCCCTAGGCATCAAGTTTC
Source organism: Sciurus vulgaris (assembly GCF_902686455.1). NCBI lineage: Eukaryota > Metazoa > Chordata > Mammalia > Rodentia > Sciuridae > Sciurus > Sciurus vulgaris. The sequence goes on along the minus strand of NW_027632503.1, from coordinate 4,676 downwards.
TGCTAGAACATTTTATCCCATTTCAGATCCAGATCTCAGTCAAGGCTTACATTGAAATGTAAATGGAGGAAACCAGAATGCTCAGTGGGAAACCAGTCTCAAACCCAAGGCAAAAAGTGTCCTTTTTAAATTTCTCCTGGGCTTCAACTCAGAATACTTTTTTCTCTCCCTTTCACCTCTTCACTCTTTCTCATTTTCTCATGCTATAATTAGCAACCATTATCATTTTTCTTCTAGGACTTTTGTTTTCTTAAGTGCTATATTTTTGAGCTCAAAATTTTGATCCTTCATACCTAGGTTAGTGATTTTTGATCAGTTATTTTTATCCAATTCTGGAATTATTTTCAAACATCTGTTACATTGCAATGGAGATAAGCATTACAAGGCCTTTGCTTATGTGTTAAATATAAGCGTGCATAAAAATTAAAATTTTAAAATGGATCCAAATAGTTTAAATTCACATGATTTAAAAAGGTTCAATTTATATTGGGTAAACTAATAGAAGTAAAATATCTTTAAAATTAACTCACAAGTCTCTAGGTGGTCAAACTAAAAAAAGTTGATGTTTATAAAATGTCTAACATTAATTTTTCTAGGACTTAAACAGGAAAGAGATGGCAAATACTATTTACACTTCTCTGACATCTTATTATTTTTACACTTGTCTGATATCTTGTTTTTTTTAATAATAAGATAATTGAATTAAAGTTGACATGTATGGGATTACTCAAATGTGTTTGTTAGAGACATCTGATTAACTTAGAGTTTTTCCATGGGGTAACATACTTAAACATTATTCTTTGTATATTAAATGTGTTCATATTTTCCAGATATACAAGCCTTTAAAGTAGAAAATATATCAAGTTGCTATTCTTCAAATTAAACTTGTCTGTAATGGTAAAACTATCATTTAATGTTTTATTATAGGACCTGTCATCAATAGGGTATATGTAAAATTTGTTAAATATATTTCTAAAAGTTATTAAGAGGCTGATTTTTTGACAGGTTAAGCATGAAAATATTTTACCACTTTGCCACACAAAAGGAAACTTAAAAGCTCTCTAAGCTTTTCTTTAATGCATGTTTTAGATATAATGTTAAATTTTGTTAACTAATGTTCATATAAACTCAGGAGTCAATATATGTAAACTTCTTAAATTACATTTAAGAAAGAGTGTAATGTGCAGTAGAAAAATGGGACAACAATGACTGAGTTTGGGGTCTCTTACCTCATGACTGTGGCATGCCTGGTGCCTGGGAGTGCTCCTGTGCAGGGGCACAAGATGCCTAACTGCTGTGGCAGCACATTGATTTCAGGCACACAGCTCTTGAGCAGGAAGAAATTCTTTTGCTAGATAACCAGTGTTTCGTCAGCTCCCTTCTCTGGTTCCTGACCACCTTACAGTAACTTTGGAACCTAACATTGCACATATATAAAGATTGCTGACATAACTCTTTAGATCTGAATTTCCATCAGAGAATAAAGTTAAAAGCTCCACCTTACCTGAGATAAGTCTCTACCCCACAACCCTGCTGAACATTAGAATGGCTCCAAGGTAAGCCAGACTTTAACTCATTTAAAGTTGTGTTCAAAAGGTTGATGTTTGTTGTAAAGTTTATTGTGATCTTAAATAGGGGATATAATGAATAACTCAGAAAAAATTCAATATAACTATTGCACAAACTGAATGCTTTACTGTTGGTGATTCCATTTTGTATTTTCCTTGTAAACTCTAATGGTTGCCTGATCAATATTTTGCAGAAGTACTGCTTCAGGAGTGAACATCATAAATTATCTTGGAATAGTAAACCATCAACTATAGGACAGATAATGTAAACCCCAATTAGATAAAAGGGGGTAAATAACTGTAAAGTCACAGATATTGAAGTTAAAGCCCAGTACTCTTACTTTATGACTGGTGAGACTGATTTGCTTAATGGTTAAGATCAAACTTAGAGATTGAGATTAAATAGAGAGGTCAAGAAAAGTCCATATTTGGGTCTTGACCTCAAAGTCAGCCTGAACCCAGGGAACAAGAGGACTTCTCTAAGGAGCTTTGCAACTCTGGGTCACACAACCTCCGGATCAAGGAGATTGATGAGGCCACTAGAGGAAAAGCCACTCAGTGCATCTGCTGCAGAAGAAGGTTAAGGAGACATCCCTAGTGCTTTCAAGGGAAGCCACCTACCTAATCAATGGCATTAATGGAGCTAAGAAGCTGCTCTTAAGTTCTCTATGAGTGACCCCCGTGGAAACTCAGCTGACTCTTTAACAGACATGAACAGGTCACTTTGACCAGCTTGATCATAAACACATAGCAAAACAGTTAAATTCAAAATATAGCCATTCTTGGGCATTTAAAGAAATAATACTTAAATGTAACTTAAGATGTAAACTTGTGTTAGCCCACTAGAATAAAGATTAAAAGCTACAAAAAAGAGATTGTTAGGCAAATGTGCCTGATAACTATCAACAGAAACTGCCAGAGTCAGAAGTTTTAGTCAGTTTAAGACCTACAGACACAGGTAGGCTTAATCTATGTTTGCTAGTAACAGAAGTATAGAGATCTCTACTAAATGTTGTGTTTACATTCCTGATAACCTGGACAATGTTAAAGTTCCCAAATAAAGTCCTTGTCCTCTCCAGTATTTGCTAGCCTTTGTTATGGGAATAACTTCTCAGTTCTTCCACCCCCTGCTGAGGAATTATTGACTTCTGTCATCTTTACGATATTTATTGGCATGTTCCAGATTCTGCAACATTTATATTGTATCAATATCATTTCAGCACTCATTTATTTTTGTTCTGCTCTCATTGAAGCACCCATCCCCAGATGCCTTTATTACCTGCTCTTCCCTAAACTGACTTCTAGCATGGAACCCTTGAGTAACCCAATTTCTAAAAAGGGAACTCCAAATTGCTTGACCCACACTGCCCCCTTCCAGCTCAAAGAAGCCAGATTAGTCATCACCCCCTTTCCTTACAGCAGTGAAGGAGCTCCTAAAATTAGAGGGGTGAATGAAGACAGAATTGGGGACAGACATTAATGTAGAAATAGGGGATCATTCAAATTGAGATGAATTCCATGAAAACCCTGCCTTTGGAAGTCTGGAAGGAGAATGGACTTTTTACACCTCCCCTGCAAAACCAGCCACAGTCACTTAGGAAGGAAGGGGAGAGAAGGCTTTGGAAAGGACTGGAGAACAAAAGATTGTCTTATAAAAACAGAACCAGGGGAATGTAATGTACAAAGCTGCTCCCCCTGCCCTTTCCATTGCAGACATTTCCCCACTTCCCAAATACTGTCAGTCTGTGAACATCCTAGCTAGCTACTGTTTCATCATTTAGCGTGCAAGTATCCTTCTCTGTTATTTTTCCCCCGTTAGCCTTGCAAAATTCACGGTAGCTACCCCACCATCTTTTCTCATGCTTCTATCTCTCCTACTCACTTTCTCTATCCTAGCTTTTCCACTCTCTCTAGCGTGTGACATTTTTCCTTCCCTTTCTTTTCCTCTCATTTTCTCTCTTACCCAGCAGGGAGACACTTTGTTTGCTTAATAAATTCCTTTATGTGATTTCTCATGACCAGTGTGGTTTTTGTGGGATCCCTTACAACTACAGTCCCACATTTTATCTTCACATAATAAGTATAATAGAAATGATAGTGATAAAATTACAAATTATAATGATTATAAGAGATCCTATAGGTGGTCCAGAAAGTAGATAATGTTGGGACATATGTCTGACAGAAGTCCCAAGCAAAGCTGGGGCCCAGTGCTCCAGGTTGGACCACATTTGTTCTGGACTTAATTCCCTCCCATTTCCTGTCCTTCAGCATCTAATCTATAAAGTATGAATGGTCAAATCAACCCTGTGGCATCAGAAGTAAGTTTGGAATGGCTGGCATGAGATAACCTGGGACAACTTTAAGAAACCAATAGGAAAATGCATTTGATAGAAAGGCAGAGCAGTTCCTGACTGAGGGCAGTGTGTTGTGTGGGGGTGTGGGGGATGGGAGGCAGGGGAGTGGGATCACAGTCCTTTTTACATTGTAGCATAGACCATACTTCTGAAACAAAATAGTATTATAAAAGTCTACAGGTCAAACAGATTGCCTTATTAAAAACAGAGCCTAAAGAAGAATCAGCTCAATGCTGCCTAGGTTGCTGTGATTAAGAATGTGACTGCCCAGTTAATACCGAGAATTCCTACATGTACACACAGTCACATGAATTTACAGATAGCTTCCTAATATTTTAAAGACACAGCAGAAGCCATGATCTAGAACAGTTCATGACAAAGTACAGTTCATTTGAACATGATTCAGGAGGCTAGACCCTAACACAGTGACAGTCTGACTCAGAAATATATTTCCAGTGACTGTGTTTGGTAGTTAAGTAACTAAAGAAACAAATGAAGGAAATCACAGATAAAAGAGCACACTTTGCAAAGATTTGATTACAGACGAAGGTCTTTGACTGGATACAGTATCACGCTCCAATAATTCCAGCAGCCCAATAGGCTAAGTCTGGAGGATCACAAGTTTGAAGGCAACTCAGTACTTAGTGACAAGTTGTATCAAAATAAAAAGTGAAAAAAGAGGAACTGTGGATGTAGCTCAGTGGTAAAGCATCACTTGGTTCAATCTTAATACAGAGAGAGAGAAAGAGTGATC